>NC_046380.1:15692337-15994004 GCF_011125445.2 Fundulus heteroclitus | reverse complement strand
CACAAGAGGATAGACGCTCCTCCAATTTGATGATGCGGTGAAGCGAGCTGGGAGAAAACTGGCTCCGTTGTCAGCGCAAATTGTTTGCAAGAGTGCGGCGAAATGTCAACCGACCAATGGCAGACGATTACAAAATTCACCTTTTTCGCATTCGGTCTGAATGTACCTTTAAGCAGCCTGTTTGTGGTAAGAAAGAAAAATAAAAAAGATGAAACTTATTTATATAAGAGCCAGAGGCCCTTGTGAGAAAGTAGTCGGTGTTATGCAGTTTTGCAGTTAAACTGGATTTCACTAATATTTCAAAATAAAGAACTAAACTTCCAAAGAAATGCTAACATTTCCTAATCCAGCATGTTGCCTAACAAACATGACGGGACAGAACATTGTTACTGTAATAAATTCATTCAGGCCACGTTGTAGCAGAATGAGCGAACAACCGACTTGATTTTATAGCTTTGTGCTTCCACCAAGTCTTTTCAACACTTAATTCAGAAAATATCAAACTTCCACACTGAAAGGTGATTCAGTGCGACCTGTCTGTGCATATGGATAATGCGTTCAATAACAGTAAAAGGTTTCCATTTTTAGTTGCCTTCAGACTGATCACCAGTCATGGTCAGTCAAGAAAAAAAACTGTCTATTTACTGTCACTGAATCTTTTCTCTGTCCGTCGCTTATTTAGCGTTTATTTGAAGCTGAAGGTACACCTGGTCTGGCAGGCAGATCATCTGCCATAACCCTCTCTAACATAGAAAGGATTCCTGGATCAATGTGTGCTTCTGTGCTTTTTGTGTTTTCCTCCATGTTAAAGGGCAGTTTTCCTCTCCACTGTCACTTCATGCATGCTCGGTATGAGGGATTGCTGCAAAGCCATCGACAAAACAGACGACTGTCCCTGTGGCTCTACGCTCTTTCAGGAGGAGTGAACGCTGCTTGTCAAGACTGGATGCAATCTGCTGGGTTTCCTTAGATAGGAAACTTTTTCACAAATCTGTCTGGCGGTCATGTAACCACTGGGTTCAGGTGTGGTGGAGCAGAGACACGTCTAAAACATTTTGAATACCCATGGCGGATTGTATTTCAAGTTCTAAAGGTTAATATGATAAATTTTTTGAACAGATGTGCGTACTTATGTCCACACAAAATCTAGGTAAGAAAATGTCTCAGCAAGAGTGGTGGGGACAAGATACATTTTAAAATGTACTTAATTAAAATAACTTATTCTAGCATGATAGCTATTAAACATTACAAACAACAAAGCACGAGAAAAAAAGCTATTCCATAAAAAGAGTTTATAAAGCAAAAAACGTGTAGTGGCTGATTGCAAACTGTCATTTTGCTGCAATAGAAGATGGCTCTGGGGGGTGTTTTTACCTGGATAATGCTGAAGCATCTTGTGGGATCTGATGTCCCAGACCTTAACAGAGTGGTCAGTACTTGCTGCAGCAATGCATGTCCCACTGGGATGAAAGTCGACATAGTTTGCATAACTTAAAAGAAAGGGGAATAAAGACATCAAAGCGTCAGTTGAAAATACAAAGGGAAAGACTATCCTCGTTTTAAATTTCTCAATAAAAAAACATTTTAGGTTAAAACAGATTTACACCAAAACAATGTTATTTTTTTAGCTGTTCCATGAAATCGTTATTTGACCCCATTTTACAAACACAGTTCCAATGTCTGTTTTTAATCAAGGCTTCTCAGATTCATCACTCCGGTTTGAAGCCCTTACCCAGCATGCTCAGAAAAGGAATGAATACATTCTCTGCTGTTCCTGTCCCACAGTTTTATGGTTTTATCGTCACTGGATGATACTATCAACCGCCCGTCTGGAGAAAACCTAGAAAACAAAGTTCAGTTAAGAATTTCCCCTCAATAACTGGTCGGATGATACAACAAAAGACCTACATATGACTAGGGCTGAACAATTAATCGCATTTTCAATATAATCGCGATTTAAAAAAACGCAATTTCCAAATCGCAGAGGTCTGCAATTTTTGGCTATGTAACAATTAGTGAATTAGACACGTCCATTAGGTGTTGGTAAAATGTTTAAAGTGGGTTTGCCTCCACATGGAAGGAAAGACAGTTGCAGCAGTGAGATAATCTAACTTTCTTACTTGTTTTAGAGTTTATATAATCATCCATAGCATTAAGTTCTGGTCAATCAGTTTAATACATAGACTTGCTTGTTGGTTGCACTTTATGTCCAACAAGGGTTGATGTCCAAATCAATTAAAAGCTGTTCTCTTCAATAATATTCTGATTAATAGAAACATTAAAAGTTCTTGTTTTAAATAGTCCTTCTTTACAAACATCTTTTTTTTTAGAGAACATTTTTGTTGCTTGTAGTTAATGCAGAGAAAAGTCAAAATTGCAATTTTGGTTGAAATACAGTAGGCAGAACGCAATAATTTCTGCTCCGAGTTTAGATGCTGTGGGTCTTTTAGCAACTAATCCGCACGGCGAGGAAACAGATTGATTTGTTGTTTGTATATGTTTGAAAAGACGTGATAAATTAAACTGGAAAAAAAAAACCATTAAATCGCAATATTAGGAAAAAAAAAATTGCAATTATATTATTTTGCAAAATCGTTCAGCCCTACATATGACACGTTTAATTAAATGATTTGAATAGAATATTATATCTAGCTCCATCTATTAAAGGGTGGAATATTCCATGGTTACACAAAATTGTAAATATTTGTGTCATACTTAGCACAGCGGACCCAGTTCATGTGTTGGCTGAGAGAGAAGAGGAACTTCTGCCTGTGGACCGTCCACAGTTTGATGGTCTTGTCATCAGAGGCTGTCACCAGAGTCTGCCCGTCACTGGAGAAGTTAACACAGCGCACGGTGGCAGTGTGAGCCCTGAATACTGTTGACTCTGCCTTCCTGTAAACACACAGCACATCACTCAAATGTACAGTCAGAGGGTGGTCAGTAATGCGTCCTGACAGCAGGAGACGAGCAATAACTAGAACAGAATAGAGATATCCTTTCCTGACCTACAGTGGGGGAATTTAGGTGTACCAGCAGCAAAAGTGGAAAAAGGCAAATGGATGCATGCAGATACACACAAATGTAAAAAAAAAAAAAAAAAAAGTGCAAAAACAAAAAGTAAGAATAAGAGACTGTACAGTAAAAGCTAATTCACAACATATGAAAAATATCGTTATTAAAAATGTCACACTCATATTGTATTTCTGTTTGTTTTAATCAATCAGCAGCATTGTCCCCTGTGGTGGTTTCAGGATGAACAAAATAATACAAGAGTAACCGAATACAGAACGTGATGCTACATTGAATCTTACATGCTGGGCACCCAGAGGCGCACTGTTTTGTCTCTAGAGGTGGAGGCCACCAGGTGGCCAGATGGAGAAAACTGAACGGAAGTGACAGCTTCCTTGTGCCCATCAAAGCGATACGCTCGCATCTGAGGCTTCATGTTCCAGATCATCACGCAGGAGTCCACAGAGCCTGTGGCTGGGAGACAGGGAGGCACGCTTGAGTGAATTTGGCAAGGCACCAGCGAAATATCACAGAAAAATAAGAGACAAGAAAGAGAAGAAATGCAAAATAGTCCTGAAAAATTGAATAGGGGAGTTACCAATCTGTTTGTTGTTACAGCTGAAGTCGACACTCGTCACGGTGTGCCGATGACCCTTAAAGTGTCTCTCTAGGGTTGGATCCAACTATATGGAGAGGGAAACAGAGAAATCAGTAAACTACAAAAATCTAAATCACCAACTATCAACGCAAAAGGAATCTAAAGATAAACAATTGTTTGGTATTATTTACAAGCATAAACTTAGAAGAAAAATGCATTAAGAGTGATATTAGAAGCAAAATTCCTAAAACACATTATAAAATCTGATGGAGTGAATAAAGTGATGAAACATGGACAGACTGAGCTTTCTTCCTCGTGGGTAGTGTGCTAATCTCACCCCCAAAGATATACCTGCGTTCATTTTAAAACAGCACTTCATGAGACTTTAAACTAAGTCCAAACATGAACCTTTTGAACGTAAAATAAACAACAGACATAAATGAGCATTCGTTCATCGAGAAAAGTAATCTAACTACATACAAAAGTTTTAAAGTTTCATGCATTTTATGTAACAGACTGACAATAACCATATCATTGTCAAACTTCAGAATGTGTCACCCTGTCTAATGAATGGTGAGATCAGTACACAGCAAAGAGAAGATAGCCTTGAGGAGAACCAGCGGAGGAAACTACCTTACATGACGTGAAAGCATTCACCCGGACACGCTGGAATCTGTCAACAAGAACATCTAAAACCCACTTTATACTAGGATACAAGATAAAATAGAATAGAACAATATTTTATTGTTCCACAGTGAGGAAATTCAAGTGTTTTAGCAGTGATCAAGGGATTAAGTCATCATCAGAAGAAACAATACTGAATAGTTATTCAAATTTGTCTACTCAGATTAAATTAAATACGCAATTTAGTAGGATGATCCACAAGTGTGCAACATGTGCATGTATGTAGGGCTGGATTGCATTAAAAGCAGAAGAACAACAAACAAACAAAAACCCAACTGAAAACCAAAGCTATTGGTGTGTTTAAAAATGAGGTTAGGACTTTAATAAAGAAGAGGACCTTTCAGATTTTGGGAACTGTGTATGCACTGGATTATCGAAGAAGTGGCGAACGATAAAACGTTGTAAAATGTCGACTGTTAATTGCTTCTGTGCCAAATATACTAAAACAGACCTTGCATGAAAAAGGTCGTGCTAGACATTTGTTTTCTAGATGGACATTTAAACTGTAAGACAAACATAATTGATTGAAGGTTCTTTCTGAGTATAATGTCACATGTAGATGAAATAATCAAGTAACAGATACATACTTTATAACCACACCATAGCGCGGTTAGTTAAAACATTTGCAATGTGGGATTATCAAGTCACCTTGAAATTCACCCAAATCTGAATTTGAAAGGACAAACTCTACTGTGTGGCACTGTTTCACATTGATATTCAAGGTTTCAAACAATTGCTTATTTTAAGAAGAGACAACAATTTATAACAACAAAACCTGTCTGTCTGTCATAGAGATTTAGGGTAATTTATAGACTCATGTGGTGTATTTTCCACCCATCGACAAATAATACTTTTCATAAAATGAAATACGTTTATATATAAAAGATACGCCCTGAACTTGGTCTGGTAGGGTAGACCTACTCCATTTATATAATCACCAACAGCCCATGATCAGTCAATTAATCTATGATTTCATGAAAACTTTTACTAAAATACGAACTATTATTATCTGTTTAATCCAGACAAAGATAAGGCGTCTAACTTGCGGCCAAGAATTTGAATCAGACCCAAAGAAGTGTTGCCTTGCAGACAGTACTGAGGGTAAAACAATCCCTCGAGCCGACTACGTTACCAAGGAGACGTGCTCTGTATAGCTAGCCGGAGCTGCTGCTAGCCGTTAGCTTAGCCTTACGGTCAGAGCCACAGCTAGCCGTTACATTCGCCGTTAAGAGGAGTCGGAGAGCCGCATGTTCTGGTTAAAGCGGGAAGTTGTGAAATGGCGGAGCTTCACATCATAGGGCAGATACTCGGGGCCAGCGGGTTTCCGCAGAATAGTCTATTTTGCAAATGGGGAGTTCACACGGGAGGAGCGTGGCGTCTCCTCTCCGGGCTAAAGGAGGGACAGACTCAGGTGGACATCCCTCAAACCGGAGACATGGCTTACTGGAGTCACCCCGTCGATCTGCTCTACGCAACCAAGGGACTGCAAGGCTGGCCCAAGCTCCACCTGCAGGTCTGGCACCAGGACTCGTTCGGCCGCTGCCAGCTGTACGGCTACGGCTACTGCCACGTCCCCTCCAGCCCGGGACATCACCGGATAAGCTGCGTGACCTGGAGGCCGCTCGGCTCCTGGCAGGAGCAGCTGGCGCAAATGTTTGTCGGCGGAGGCCCCCAGCTCCGCAACCCGGACCTGATCTACAGCGGGGCGGACAGATACAGACTGCACACCGAAACGATGGGGACCGTGGAGCTGGAGCTGGGAGTTATTATGAGACACTTCGACAAATACGGCGTCGAGAGCTGAGACTCTTAAACTTCTGAACATTTATCACAGCGTGGATCTATGTTGTTCAGCCTAGAGCCATGTGAAACGAAACCTTTTTTTTAAATAAATGCATCTTTTTCACGATTTTAAATATGGATTTCACTCGTGTTAATAAACTATAAAGTTGGTTTCATATCTTCTGCATCTACTTTTATTTACTCAGTGTAATTCTATGAAAAGATCTTGTTTAATTTTTCAACATGTACATTTTGATGTAGTATTTTATAACCTATATGTAGCCCATATTTCAGATCAGTGAGCATCCTGGACTCAGCACCCCTTTGGGATACACATAGGTTTACTTTAATGCAACACAAATTTTTAAAAAAAATAAAATAAAATCTTTTCACAGAATGAAATTCTTTAGAGTTTTGGCCAATGACATTAAAATAAGTTTGCATAACTAAGCTCATTGTTCAACTATATGTGCTCATATCTACACACAATTACCTTTATTTATTAGATTCAGCCTATCATGGAGTGCTGAGATTCATAACTGGCTGCAAACATCTCACACTTCTTTGCACGTTGTATACTTTAGTTAGTTGGTCAACGCCATCTCTGTGTAGAGTTTTCTTATTGGTACTTTCATCTAGAAATCCATTCTTGGTTTATTGTCTCTGTATTTGTCCTCTTACATGTCACCTAAACACACCAGTGACAGTCCACCGTCCCAGGACGTCGTTGCTATATATTATATAATATTCCAACAGTGTCAGAAGCTTCTTGCTCTTGCTCCTAAATATTAATTCCCCCCCCCCCCCCTGAAATATTTAGCTTTTTGAAGATTGTGACCCCATATTTCAGCATGTATTGTACATTCGGTTTTAAATATGTGCAAACAGGTCTTGTAAATGACAACTTGTGTCTCAGTGAGACTACCTGTATGAATAAAGGCTTAATAATAATAATAATAACAACAATTAACAAAAACCCATTTTTCAGCACATTCATTAACCTGAGCTGAGCCAATTGTCCAATAAAACAACATTTTAAGCAACAACTGATAAGGTGTTTTACAAAAAGGCATGGGCAGGTATGAGATGTGTCCCTGTATAGTAATTACCTTGAGTAAAGTTACAGTTACCCCTAATGCTGCATATATTACAACATACTGTTTATTACAGTTAGAATATTGTTATTACCATATATTTACTTACAAATATGAGAAGCATTTTTAATGAAAACTCAATACATTTTGTTGCAGTTTTAGCACAAACATGATTATTGCACTACATATAATCCCTTTTTGCATTTCAACTCTTTATAGTATCAAATAAGCTGCTGATAGCCGGTTATTAGTCAGGTAATCTGTTCAAATAGAGCCAGCAGACAGCTATCAGACATGATGATTATATATAGCCAACAACAGCATAACCTGGTGGGTGGCACTCTGTTTCTTTCCACGTGTTCTTGCAACTACATGTTTTGACAAAACCAAATTAGCTTTCAGGAAGCAAGGGAAATCTGTGGGAGCCTTCTTTGGAAGCCAGCTGCAAGGCAGTGAGCAGCAACCAGTGGAAGAGGGGCCGTGGTGCGTTATTCTATGTTTTATACAGCAGGAAAAAGCCCCGATCCCTTCAGCACTTTGATTAGCAACAGTATAACATATAACTAGTGATTTTATATCTCACTATTTTCTTTAAACATTGGTATACCAGCTCAGGCCTAGTTAAAGTATACCAATGTTGGACCTTAGTGGTCAAAGCCGGGGAAAGAAAACTCCTGCCAAGTTTTGCTAATAGAATGCCTAATAACAGAGTGACGCTTACACAGAGTATGTTCAGCAGTGATTACTGATACTTTGAAGTTGCAACCATGCAGCACCTCTCATCCGATGGACTGGAATCTCAACAAATGGACTGGAAGATCACCAGGAAATGTTTTCTATGTTTTATATGTCTTAACAGACCATATGCAATCATGCTATTTACATCTTCCCCAAACGCATAACTACAAGTCCAGGGATTCAAATTTCTCATCCCAGTTTTTATCATAGTCTGGATAGATATCTACCATACCAACCAGTCGATAAATCTGGAATCCAAGTACATTATATATACATTTGCCACTACTTTGGAGACACTGATCCAGATTGTGAAAACGAAACGCGAACAAAAGGCTATTTAATTTAATTGGATAGCGATGCTGCTATTGCATACAAACTCTGGTCTAGTGTTTCATGAAGCTCAAAAAACACTTTGGGCCATTTTGTGTTTTCACTTTTTCCTATTTTTTCCCAAGCAACTGAACATGAACAGAGAACATGTACCAGATTAAGGTGTAAACAGTGGGGGCATAGCTCGAGACATACATTTTACTTAGAAGCTTGAGTCAGAATATAAACGCAAGCTGCAATATCAGTCCACACATTAAATTTCACTATCTTAAACTCTATCAGTTTTAAATATTATCTAAATACACGTTTAAAGGACCAGGTGACGATCTTTCTACTTACCAAACCCTTAGATGTCAGTGTATCAATTCAGACATACTGTATGTGTTGACAGACACTTATGCATGAATTAATATTCCTCTAACCAACTCAATTACACATTTTATTGCAACAGTAATCTATAATCACAAATCAGTTGGAAATATTTACTGCATATTTGATGCAGTTTTGTTGGGCACGCGTGCATTTTTACAGATTTCTTGTATATTTTTAATGATGTTGTCTAACAGATTTAGCCCTACTGTATCACAAAACAGATCAAACGAGGACATTTGTGACAACTGACAAATGCCAACCACTGTCTAATTTAATATAAATACAATAAGATGCGCACACCCGGCTGCAACATGAATATTGAACAAGCTCTCCTCTGGCCCAAAACAACTATATCACACTACAGATATCAAACTGACTTCACCTTCGTGGTTCTAGTGACAAGCGCAGAGCAGCTAAACTCACCAGTGCAGAAGTCATTTTTGTTTATGTTGAAGGAACACACTGGGTACGGCTTGTTCCTGTGTCTCTTTATGAGTCAGGTTTAACTCGGCGTTAATTCGCTCGAGATAAGCAAGATTTAATCAAAACAAAATCTCACACCGTTAGCTCAGCGGTTTGCTAACATAAGCCGAAAGCTAGCCGCCAGTTGCTAACAACAACACTTTCAGTTTACGCGCCGCGATTGGGCGCTGAGGCCGTTGGTCTGAGCTCTTAAAGGGGACGCCGTTAACTAAAATACTTGTAAGTCTAAACATTGATCCCACTTTCTATGTAGGATAAGGAGAATGACATATATTTGTTTTTTAAAAAGTAAAAGGGATATTTTTATCACTTCATCCACGCAATAAATGAAACTTTTAAGCTGATTTACAATGTAATGGCATACTATGCCCACCAGGGGTCATCAGTGCTGCATAAAAGTTTCTGAAGAAATGGGCCTTTAGTGAAAAGCTGGATATATTTTTTCCTCTGAACATTTCTTTGACAGAGATCAGACCACAGGTCAGTTTTCAAACAGGAAGACGTGGGACGAAAGATGTAAAGTAAAATGGCATAGTAACATATTTTCATACTTGCAAATTTGGGTAAAACAGTTCACATGAATTTGACCAAGCAACAAACAATGTATAGTCCATTAAATGATAACCAGATACGATTTATTTATTTTAGTTATTTATTTTTAAAGATGATTGTTATTGACGCATGAAATAACACAGGCTGCCATATGTTACTCATGTAAGTTTTTATGTCTTCTAAACGAGAGATTAGGCTGGCAGAGAGCCTAAAATAAGAAAAACGCTGCATACCTTTTTATTTTTACATCAGTAAAGGCATTTTTTAAATTCTCAGGTTGTGGAATTATTCCATTTAAAAGAAAAATATTGTGTTGCACATATACAAATTTCAAATACAAAAGAACCATAACTACATACAGTAAATTCACATCTCACTCACATTAGAGAAATCAAAACGTCTGGTTTGTATTTTCTCAGAAATGTTCGAAAAGTTGTTACCATGACGTACACAGAGGTAACATTAGTGAATATAGGTCCTATGACTTGAAGTTTAAAAGGTTTAAATAAAAAAAAAAAGGCTACATAAATGTAACTATTTAAATGTAACTATTTAATAAAGACACTTTTGGGAAAAAGTCAGTAGGTGTTGCTAATCCCATTTTTCGAGCGCTTATGAAGTTTGGGAAAAACCTTTTTAAAAAAGTATTCCCCCTTATGGCTTTATGTCTCAGCTGCCTTGAGTAGGTCATATGCTATGACCACCAAAATCATCCTTTTCACTGTAACATATACTTTACCCAGATCCTCTTGTGGGCTGTTAAAGCTGTAAGGTTGACTTGTCACAAATACTTCAGAAGTCACACTTTTTACACCATAGTTATGTGGCTTTACTGTCTATAATTATGTTGTTTTTCATGATTTATTATTTTTAGAATCTTATCTGGCAACTACCAAGCACACCATCTACTAATCCAGGAGTTATTTTACCTTATTGTTTTTTTCCCTTTAGTTTTTTTTTTTTTTTTTACAAACTCACATTGTAGGGCCATTACTAACTTGCATACAAGGTGTGTGACACATTGTTTTACGTAGACACATTTTTAAATCATTGCAGTTGCTCAGAAATCCTGTATTATTAGTATATTGACCATTCTTTTTTCTTAATTCTGATCCACCTACAGACCATATGCTCAGTGATTATGTTTCCTGGTTATTCATGCCCCCCCACACACACATACCTCTATCATCAAAATACTTATTAATCCCCCATCCAGACTCACATTTGAGTTACAGTAAAGTGGACAGACCCTAGATAATCTGTGTGAGGCACACCCATGAGTTAATCTATTGCAGTTAATAGTTCTCATCCGATCCCTGGAATGCTTCTAAAATAAAACTTTTTCTGAGAAGGAAGTTGGAAGAGAACGAACAGGAATCCTTCCTCATTCAGTAGCCATGTTATTTTTTTGGTCCTATTCTAGGCTGTGTTCATGAACAAATTTCCGTTTTCATTTTGGAGGAGCTTCTAGAAAGTGTAATCTGTGGGAGTGCTTCACACATTTATGACTGTTGCTTCCAAAAGCCTCTTATCTTATCTCCCTTGTAAGGTTTACTTTCTCTGGAGCTTCTGTGATTTTATTCCTTGGCCGTCCGTTTCGTCCGCTTACCGGGGTCGGTCCGGGGTAGCAGCTTCAGTAGGGAGGCCCAGACTCCCTACACTCCCAATGAATACATATTTTATGCAAAAACAGGTGGATCACTTGTTGGACCTTTATGCAAACGAGCATGAAGGTGGATCTTTTTTTTTTTTATTTTGCTTGCAGAAGTAAAACACTTCACAACATCCTTCCTCATTGGGTCTTTAAAAGCACGTTGTAACTCCATAATACCCTTTCAAGCCAGAAAGCCTTCAAAAGCTTCATTGTTTCGCAGTTTTTGGACCTGAATCCTACCGTCACAACAATGCGGGACTAGAGCAGTGGTTTATATTTAGATACAACTATGCGTTTCATGAATGAGGAAATACAAAGACCTCTGAGCTCACTCAGCTGGAGAGGAATTTGTACATGATCTGCAGCTCTGCTTTGTTTTTGTTTTCTCTGTCATTAACTAGGGCTAAAAAAATAACTTTTCTTGAAAAAAAAAAAGACTGTCAATCTTCAATCTTCAGAAGTCTTTCTTCATTTGAAGCTGAGAGTTTTCACTTGAAGGTTTCAAACAAAGAAGCATTTGTTGGGACTGTTGCCTTGCATCCTGAAGGTCCTGGGTTCAAATCCCAGCTGTGGCCTTTCTCTGTGAAGTTTGTACGTTCTTTCTTTGCATGCGTGGATTCTCTCACGGTACTCTGGTTTTCTCGCACCATTCAAAGACATGCATGCAAAGAAAACTGGCCACTTCAAACTGCCCTTGGTTACTTTTGCATAGTTGTTTGCCTCTGTGGCGACCGGTCCAGCGTGTACCTTGCCTGTTGCCTACTGATTAATAGAGAAATCAATCCCCCACAACCCTCCATGGATTGAGCAGGTATAGAAAACTGATGAATTGTTTATTAAATAAAAAAACACACACACACGTTATTTTGGGTTTCTAGAATGATCTTTATGTTTTGTCCGGAGTTTCTACTCAGCAGAGATCAGGGTGGATTATTGTGATTAATGCCAAAGGCTCCTGCCGCCCTGTAAGTTCCTCGTTCACCTCTATTATAAGTGCCCTCAGTCAAACTCTTATGTAATGTCAGAGTTCACGTCCGGAAATAATGAAAGGTTTACGTTCCTGACTGTGTATTTATCCACAAGGCTGTTTCCTTTGTGATTTTGCCCACAGATTCTGACAAAGGTAACAAATCTATGACAATATTATTGTTCCATGTGTGCTATCGATATACGGTGATGCATATTGCAATAATGTGCCAGAAAGATTAATTTTGTGATGCTCATGTCTATATTGTATCCTACATGGCCTTAAAATTCAAAGCTCTAATTTGTTTGTTTGTATCTGTGCATAAAGGTTTGGAGATTTGAAAGGGGAATGCAAAAAACTGCTAAGTCATTGCCACATTTTGCAACCTAAAATAATGGCTCTCTGTACAGAAAAGCTACCACAGCCGGCAGCGATAAAAAAAAAAGTGCCTTTTTATTAAACCCATTAGGTGCAGCTAGTCAATGGCAAGCAGAAAAGGGAGTTTCTAAGTTGTCCAATCTCACATGCCTGTTTTACGTCTCCTAAATGCAAGCTGAAATCATGCTCTCTTTGTACTGAGTTAATCTCAATTTTGTCTGCAAGAAAAGCTTGATCTCTCACATCTGATCAACCGAAAGTTATCAGAAACAACCGTATTAAGGCTGTAAGGGGACAAGAAAAAAGCTTCTTCAACCTTTACCCTTAAATGTGTAAAATAGTGAAATTCTGAATGATCCCATCTCCACTAAATTCTATACCACGTGTTTTATGTCTTGGTGAGAGTATTGTATTTTTTGTAATTAGTTTATCACAACAACTACTGATGTGACACAACGCTCTTACACAACCTAAAGAAAAACAATCATAAATTCACATGTTTCCTTCATTCCCCATAGCATCTTAAATAAGATAAAGTACCATTACATCCCTCTCTTATTGCAGGCATGCCATGTTGACATTTTCCCAAGTAGTCGGAGAGAGAGAACAAACATCTATCTATTTAAAGATAAGATAAGGATAAAAACTTTTTATTTTGTCTAAGATGGTTCCAGAAAGTTGCCGGCCTTTCAATAATCCATAGAGAACATCTCTTTAATGTCTTCTCTTTTTCAGTCCTGCTATTTATTTCACGTGTCTCGAACTTCTGGTGTTATTTCTAGTTTAGATTTAGGTCAATACTATACCTCTCAGCCATTTGAATCAACTGCTTTATGCAGACAAACAAAAATTTTATGAAATGTCTTTCTGTTTAAGTGCCGTGTGTAGATTGCTGGTGCAGAATTCACACATTTGGATACACTGGGTCTCAGATTGTCTTGTATTTTGTGTGTGTGTGTGTGGGGGGGGGGGGGGGGGGTAACCTGACCCTAGCCAGATTGATATCACTCCGCCTAGCTTCACTCACATCCATCTGGGACCTCTCCCATAGAGAGTGATTTCTCCAACCAATTTTATTGTCCAGCCAATAAGGATGCAGGGCTGGAGTTTCATAGATGTGACGTAGTGGAGAAGCGACCGTGATGTGCGACTGTTTTAATTCAGACAACAATGGCGGCTCGCATCGAGGAAGCAAGCGTTAACATTGATGCTGCTATTTCTTCCGTGTTGTCCAATCTACCTAATATTGTTTCATTAAAGGAACATCAGAGAACGCCTCTGAAGGCTTTTGTTGGTGGAAACCATGTTTTTGCCCTTCTCCCGACCGGATTTGGCATGTTTTGTTTTCCGGGGTGCGCCCGTGGCGGAGCGGTTAGCGCAAACTATGTTAGGAGGCCTTTAGTCCTCAACGCGGTCGGCCCGGGATCGACTCCGACCCGTGGCGCTTTGCCGCAAACAAATTTAAAAAAAAAGAAAAAAGTTTAGTTTTTTCCTGCGTCGGTCTCATCAGCGTCACGGGTTAGCTTTGGTGTGAGTGGTTTAAATAGCACGCCGATAAAGATGACAGAGAAGTGGCTTATCCAATCATATGCAAGGATTTTTGATAAGGCCCAGCCTTCTGAAACGCCATTCCTATGGATCTGTTCCAGAAGGATGAGTGGAGCTAGGCGGAGCGAAATACATCTGTCTAGGGTCAGGTGGGGGGGGGGGGGGGATGCATTAGAGAAGAAATCTGAAGAGATTTCTTTGCTCTTGTCATGAAACACTGACCAGATCAGACCTCAGCAAATGTCTTCTGCAGTATAAAATTTAGAAATGTGTCGCTGTAGGAATACGCATGTCTCTCCAAGACTACTTTTTTGTATATTGAAAGAAACACATCATGCTTTTAAATGCAAATTCAAACTGTTTGGTCAAAGTAACGTGCTTTTTTTGGGGGCTCATTTGCTAAATAATTATCAGAGGAAAATGTGAAGGGGTGATCAATAGTTGATACTCACAAGAAAACAAAACAACTAGACATAGCAGCAGCAAATGTTACAATGGTAAAATTATGCTTGAAAATACTGATAATGTCAAAGGGTTGTTTTATTGACTTTAGTTCACACTAAAGAACGAGATTGTTCACTATAAAAGATAAAACTAACATTTTACCTGCCAAGGAGCACAGGCTTGCGCTCAATATTCAAAGTTTATCCAAAGGATTGTTCATTGAGTCAATGTAAACAGGCAATATTTTGTTTTGTGTTGAGCCATCAGCAAACTAAGCTAATACCTAGGGCCCCCAGGCCTGAAGGGGGCTCCCAAGAGCATTTAAACAGGCAGAAACTGTTGAGTTCAAAACTTTAAAGGGACAGTGTGTAACTAAATTGGCTTTTAATTTGCAAATATCAAGTATTGCTTTTATAAAGACATATTCTGGCAAAATCTAATAACCTCACATCAAAATGAAAGCGTTCTCATAACTAGTTTATTATAACATAGGTGTCGGGGCACCCACTGGAAGGTGCCATGTTGCGTCGCTATTTCTGATTTCAGAAGCAGAAAGGGGACAAACTGTTAGCCTTGCGCAGTTTCCCTGTCTATCTTCTATGTGAAGACGCACTGTTGGTGGTGGAGGAGTATAAACAAGCAAAGATGACTGTATGGTTGTCATCTTTGCTTGTCATCTTAGATTTTTTCCCAATGATTTTTTCCCAATGAAAAAATCATTGGGAAAAAATCCTATTGAAATACAATGAAGTTCATGGTTGTTGTTGGACAAAATGAAATGAAAACTTCAAGAGGTATGAAAAGGTATAAAAACTTTTGAAAGCATCTGTTTACTGTTATTTGTTTAATAAGCAGTGTGAGGTTCATTTTGTGAGGTTCAAGCAAAAGGCATTATGTGAAATGGTTTAATTGTTAGCTTGCTAGTAAAAAGGAAAACAGGGTTGTCAAATGCTCAACAACAAAGCTTTGACACAAAAAATATTAACAGAGCTTTGGCAGCTGGTGGTTGATGGATTAACTTAAAATGGGGCTGTGGTGTGGTGGGTTTTTAGAATGAGGATCATAATTTGTACAAAGTTTCCCCTCTGCAGCGATCAGGGTAGAATATTCTGTTTACCACCAGAAGCTCCTGCTGGATCTTTCCATCCCTGTCATGAGTGGATGAATGGATCAAAATCATTCAGTTAGCCCACACACTGCTTGTTTAGTACTGCGTTTCATAGGTTATAATTTCCAATACGCTCTTTGGTAGTATTAATGTTAGGCGTCAGTCACTTTGTCTCACTTGTGTTGAAAACCCAACCCAGCATGCTGAGGTAAATTTACTATGTTGTGTTAAATCAAGCCAGTGCTGGATCGGTCACATTTGGCCCGGGTTTAGGATTGTATAATAGCCCAAACAATAGTTTTTCATGTGTGATTGCACCATTATTGGGTTTGGTTCTGCCAGAAGAGACGTTTACATATTTCTATAATCCCAGAAAAATAGCAAAATTTCTCTGGGTCTATTTGCCTCATCTTGGCATGTTTCCCAAAACTAGCTTCATGTTGTAAAACCTGTCTGAGTCACAGTTTTCTTCTTTTAATAGCAGGTTTAGAAAGAATATAAATGTCCTAGAGAATACGGCTTTGATAAGGTGGAGGAAATACATTTGTTGAATGTCTAAGTGAACACTTAGCATCATAAAGCACCCATTACTACCTCTACTAACAGATACGGGATTCAGTGAATTATTCACTGTGACATAAATGCAATTCATTCCAGTAAGATGAAGACCATCACAAACAGGTGCGACCCCATTTATGGTGTTTTACTGTCCAAGCGTGAGGCTGAAGGTTTAGAGGCTTTCTATTGTTTACCAGACAGCCTTTTATCTGCAAGGACAACAATGCAGTGACAGAAGAAAAGTGAAGTCATGATGTTATTCATTTATAAGGTCCCACACACACACACACACACACACACACACACACACACACACACACACACACACACACACACACCTACAAAGTCAACAGAGGACTCACGAAGTGCAGTATAGTGGTTTTTGCAGGATGGAAGTATTGTCTTTGGAGGCAATGTTTTTTTTTTTAATCTGACGGTCTACAATCACGTAGGAAGGGGAGTGCTTTCGTTGGCTCCAAGAGAGGAAAAGGAACGCCTGGATCATCCAAGAGGGGCTGTTATCTGCTCATCAGAGTTCGGAGTCACGCACACAAACATACATTATGTCCTGAGATTACAACAGAACTCTGTCTGTCTCAAGAACACAGAGCGGGAAAAACCTTCTGGTCCTAAAGCTTAATAAATGAGGACAGGTGTTATTACCTTTTTAGCATGATAAATAAAAGAGTCTGGTAACAAAAAGATGACAACATAGAGAGAGGAATGACAGCAACTCCAGCCAAGATAACAAAAGTACTTTAGCGGAAGGAACGCCCTTTATGGTATGCTACTTTTAGACATCCTTGTTCCTCGCCTGACTTCTTTAGACGGAGTCAAAGTCTCCGTCACATGTTGGAGAGTGAGATGTTGTAATAAGTGGAAAACTTTCAAACAACTGTGGGAGTTAGGAGATCCCCTTTCCAAGTAGAGCAGTTTGCTCACACTGCTGACATTCATCCCAATAACCCCATACCAAACGAAAGCAAAGAAAAACTGCTGAAAGCCTTTCCATATAAATTACCTTTCCATGGATTACTATTAAAGTTTGATTAATGCTACGCAAATCATTTGAAATTGCATTGCAGAACTACCTTAATAAAGGGAATTTACATATCTGCATACTAAAAATACATTTAGATAAATCAGTATAAAATGTATGTAATGTAATACCGTTGTGGCTTTGACAACCCAAAGATTTTTTTTTTTAACCAAAGACAAAAGACATGAAAGACAAAAGAGGAGCAGTAATGTTCTCATGGTGAGCCGGGAATATGGGCCAGTCTGTGTTCATCATTGACTCTTAAGTTCCTTGTGTGTTTGTCTCCCTCAACGCTGATCAGACTTTTAAGGTTCTTGGCTGCCTAAATAAAGCCGAATTACATTTATTCTTCAGTGACGTCTTGATAAGGCCCCTATAATAGGATCTAATCACTTTAAAGGATTAAATCAGTCTCTAAGTTCATCTCAGGACTAAGGGGAAATCAGAGGAGGCCTGGTCATTATGAAAATAAATTCTCATGCAATCTTAAAAATCAGAGCTGCATGATTAAGCTTTAGGTCTACATTGTGAATTTTAAGTACTCAGATGTTAAACTTTTTAATTTGTGCTGTGCATTTGAAATCAGCTTCCTGATTTAATATTTTGGTAGAATAACATTTACCAGGATTACGTCTGCAAGTGTTTTAGGGTATATCTCTACCAGCGCTACAGCATCTAAACAATTAAATGAGCACGCTTTAAAACCAAACCATCCCCTTGCAGCTCCAGTTTTCGCTTTAGGGTTTTTTCCCTGCTTTAAGATAAACCTCCGCCAATCCGGTCTCAAGCCCTTTGCAGGCTGTATCAGCTTTTCTTCCAGGACTATCAAGTATTTAACTCCATCCACCTGCTCATCAGTTCTCATCAGCATTCATGACCTGCTGAAGCAAGGCATCCCACACCATGATGCTGACACCACTATTTCTTAACTTTTTTTTTTTCATCTGACTAGATCTTTTACCCATCCACCTACATGGTGTGTGACAACCAGCAGAGAGACTTGATTTTCTTTCAACAATACAGCAATTTTGCCAATCTTACTGTATATAACTGCTAGATTTGTGGAGTTCACAACCTATAGTTTTGCTTTATAGATTCTCGGCAGCTCCTCCAGAGCCACCACTGACCTCTCAGCTGCTTCTTTGATAACAATTTCTTTTTATAGTGGGGGGTGGTGTTTTTTTCTAAGTACTCTGCAGTGTTACTTTACAACCAGCCATAGCATTTTTGCAAATAAGTCTGCATAACGTTTTAAAAACCTTACCCCGCATTAAACATTTTCGAGGCTTGGCGACATGTTGCCGTTTTTTTCATTAATGTTCCATAATAAACCTCCAAGGCCATCACAGAACACCTGGATTTATTCAGAGATTAAATTCCATTTACAAAATTTTGGTTGGGCTAGACTTATTTAGGTGCATCGGAGAAAGACTTGCTGAGTATAAATGCACAACACACTTTTCTGATTTTTATCTGTAAAGTAAAAATGTTAACAATGTACCCTTTTCTTTGCAAGCTATGTTGTTTTTACTGTGAGAATATCAGCCATCGTGCAGAAAACTAACTGGTGATATAATTCTCCTTCCCTCAGCTTTTGCAGGACTTGTGGTTAGCGCTAAGCAGCCAATCAGAGATTCATTCTGGTCTAGTCTTCCAGTAAGCCTAGGAGGAAATGGTTGAAGTTTTTCAAAGAATCAGCGGTGGACAAACAAAGCCTGTCAGTGTGGATTCCAGACAACTATTGATAGCATTTCCTTTCATGGGCTGGCCAGCAGGTAATTAGTCAACACAAAACAACAAAGGTGAGAATGAGTTCAGGTAATATAAAAAGACTTAAGGGCATTGGCTTCAATAAGTTACCAAGGAATGACCGTAAGATTACGCACAGTTATCCTAAAATGCACCTTCCCTTAATTTAAAGGGTTTGTCTGTCAGGATATAATAAAGATCTTTTCAGGTCCTTAAAATGCAGTAAAGATAACTCCAAATGAAAAACAACAGCACGCAACGCAGTATGTTAGATTTATTTAACAAAAAAGGCTAACTGGTAAAGGCAGTGTGCTGCAAACAAAGCACACCCCACATATCAGCAAGTTGCACCACCATCAGAAGAAATACCCAAGTCTTGTTCTGTCTTGCCTTTATTACGACTCATAAAGAGGAGTTCTGGCCCGCATTTTTTTAATTTTATTTTTTTTACGGTGTAAGTGCAACTTTATTGAGGTCCCAGCATAAATGTAAGTCAGGACGTGGTAACCGTTTTGACTGATCATTGCAACATAACTCTTTTTTAAAAAAAAGTCAATCTGTTTTAGATTTGCCTGTTAGTGGCAGAGGTGGCTAGTAACACTTACTCACTTACATTTACTTTAGTAACTTTTTGAACAAAATGTACTTTTAGGAGTATTTTTACCGCACTGTACTTTTACCCGAGTCATATTATTACTCATGTAGCGCTACTCTTACTTGAGTAAAATTTCTGGCCACTCTATCCACTGTGAATAACTTCATGGATAAAGAACTGATTTGTTTTAACCAAAAATGCACCACAGAGACAAAACCCTTGAGTTTATGTTAAAGTGAGACTTCTTAGTTGTACACACTCTTTGTTATGAACTCATTGAGCCATTTGGAGGTCAAATGAACATACAGAAAACAGTAGATATTGTCACTGGAAGTACGTTGCACTGTTCTAACACACTGTTTAAACATTAACTGCTGCAAGTATTGCTTTCAGGTTTAATGTTGAAACAATGATTTAGAAAAGTGTTTCTTTTGTTTTTAAAATACCAGAATTTGCTCATAACCTTATGTTTTGTCTTTCCTATTACCTATTTTTTAAAAATTAAATAATCAGATGTTATGATTAATTACTCAGTACTGAGGAACCTTCTTACTGAATACTTTTTTACTCTTACTTGAGTAATTTCTTGGCTGACGACTTTTTACTTTTACGTGAGTAAAAATATGTTGAAGTAGTGCTACTCTTACTTGAGAACAATTTTTGGCTACTCTGCCCACTTCTGGTTAGTGGTTTAATCATTGCTCTTGTTGCAAAAACTTAAGGGGACCAACAACAGGGTTGATATTGTAGAATACACAGAGTAGTTCACAGTCAGCTCAGTGGTGGAAAAGTGCTCTTTTCTTGTTTCTACAAAACAAGCCCAAATTATCATTCCTCATTACCAAGCTTTACAGTTAGTATCAGGGGTGTGTGCTCTTTATTCAGACAACTCATGCAAACAACTTTCAATTGTTGTCTCTTTTTTTATATGCAATGAGATAAAATGTAACATTTAACACAACAATTAAAACCCAAAAAGTCCTTCAGTTTAGCACAATCAAAATTATAAAGCAGAACATTACTTTGGTATTTAAAGCCACAAATATTTGCTAGTTTTGTTGTAGCGCAAATAATTTTAGCATTTGTTTAACCGTTTTTATCTTTGTCAAGTACAGATGGTGTACAAATTCAGAAGTGTCCATCCTCTTTCTGCATTATTTTTTAGTCACGGAGGGACTTCTCCCAAGAACACCAAGATTTAGAAATAAGTCATGGTACCTCTGAGGTCAGACCACGGGTGTCATGGTACAGCAATTCATTAGAAAACTGACTGACCACGGGTGATTTTCTGTGGAAGAGCCGGATGGTTGTTCACCTTTTCCCTTCTTAACTCACACCCCAAGTCCAAAAGCTGCAAGAGAAAATTTTGCAGGAGCAAGCCCAAAAAGCGGTTGCCATGGGGCTTAGTTTCTGAACATGTACACTATGAAGGCTTTTATTATAAAAGCAGAATTGGGACATATTGGCCTTTCTGAAATTCAGCAGATACACTGCGTGGTGTGGGGGGTGGGGTGGGGTATAGTCCAGTTTTGGCCGCCATATAGTGGTTTCCAGATACTTTCAAAATTGTTTGATCTTCTTTTATTTAAAGGTCTGAAGAGCTAAGGGCAAAGGTATTTTAGAAATACAGCACTCATCCGTTTCTACTGACTACTTACAGACAACAATTTGCATGCCATCAGTCATAAATCTGGATCTTGCAACACACTGTCACTCCCGACTCATCATATCTTGACGTTGGTCAGGTTCTCTCAGAGTCACAAGTTGAGGCACGGGTGGGGGGGGGAACCCCTTCTCGTCATTATTTGACGTCGGTAGTGCCCTCACAGAATATTATTGCAACCCAGCCTATATTAAACATTTAAGCAAATCAACTGTGTTTACATGCATTTTAAAGACATTTCTAGCAAGAAGTATGTATATTATTTTCATAATCTTCATCCAGGGAAGGTAGACAATCTTTCATTCACTAGTTTAGCCAAATATTTCAATGTGTTCTGTCTCAGAAAGACGACTAAAAGGAAGTGACGTTTCCTACCTACGTCGCCGAATTGCTCTGAAATTCCGGTCCACAACTAACAACTTTTAAGCAAAAGATCAGCAGTTATGCATTTTGATGACATCTATGGTGAAACGTATGCATGATATATTTATAATCCTCATTCAGGAAAGAGAGTCAACCTTTCCTTAATTAGTTTTGTCAAGTCCAATTATTCTCAACCCATCTGCCGTATTTATCGAGGGAAAGACAATAATTTAAAGACGGGATCTGCAATTTGTTGCATTTTGATGACATCTCTAGCAAAAGAATGCATAATATTTCCTAATAATATTTCCTAACCCTATCACTAACCCCTAACCAGTTTGCTGTTTCAATGGAGGCAGCTATCTTTTATTGAAAATTTTAAGAAGTTTGTTGAAACAGGGGTCTGCTCCGATGGCACAGGGGTAGAGAGCATGACCTATTTACGGAGGCCTTAGTCCTTGACGTGGCTGACCCGGGTTCGATTTCGGCCTGAGGTCCTTTGCTGCGTGTCTTACCCCCTCTCTCAAACCCCTTTTCTTGTCAGTCTACTGTATAAAATGTGTGTGTGTGTCTAGTTTTTGAATTTGGCCAAATTGTAGAGCCTTTTGCATGTGAGACACAAAGACTCTCATGCTACTGTTTCCCTCTTGACTTTTAAGGTGGGTTTTTAACAGTTTTTAGTAATGTGCAAGCAGATAGGTCACGAAATCATCCTTCACCCATTCTAGGCCTAGATATATTGAATTCCTGTCAGGAGAGCCATACACTTAACACTCATATATAAACATAGTGGTATTGGCTCTCATTTGGCGTCTGTGTGAAGGCTTTCCAACTACCATTGGGAGTCTGGAGTGGAGTCTGACATTCACAAGCCTATGGCACATGCACAGTTACACCCACACTAAATATTTAAAGTTAGATCCTAAAATGTAAAATAGCTTGAGGGATAACTTTATAAGCAGGATTACACTTTAATGTTAACTTCAAACCAGGAAACAGCAGAAACTGTAACATGTGAAATTGCAGTCTGCTCCACAGCAGCTACAACTAATACATTTGTGCTCAACACTTTTTCAGACACATTTTGAATTAAGGATACATTTTTATACTTAATGTGTGAAAATAACATTATGAATTTACTGTGTATTTACTTATTCATTTTTCTTATTACATTTAATAAAAAAAGATACATTCTTAATCCCAATGGGAAATTAAATGTTGGTAAAACTCATGTTATCGGAGTTTCTTTCTAATGAGTTGTAAATGGCTGCAAGCAGGAAGGATCTCCTGTAGCCGTCTCTCTCACAGTGGATCCGGAGAAATTTCTCACTAAAGAAGCTCTGTTGTTGTATGAAGTCTGATGAACAGGATGCCCTTGGTTGTACCCAACTAAGCCCCACAGCTTTGAAAATCCCTTCTGGAATTCTAGAAGGAAAAACAAACAAAGAAACAAAACAATCTGAGCCATTTTTTAAACATTTTCTTTTCATTTTCAGTTATGGCCTTTTTTTAAATTTGTGAACAGTGTATTTTTGAGTATTGTATGTTCTTGGTGTCATAACACATGTTTCACGTTGAAGTTCTGAAATATCAAATGTTTTGCATCAATACTAGTTTGTTATGTTTCTTTTATGCTTTTTGGGCATTTGTTGCATGTGTTTTACTTTGCCTCATTTGATTGTATAGGAAGTGTAATATAGATTCTTATTGAGCAATTATAGGTCAGTATTTTCAGTGTGAGCCAAAGTTTTCCAACATAAACAAAATGACTTTAGGGAAGCAACACTAATACTGAGATTAGAGGTTCACTCTCCTTTTAGAAGGTATTTCTAAAGCTAATCTCCAGCTGCCATTGGCCGAGATCTTGACACACTCAGGACAGGTCACCGGTTCATTGCAGGACTGGACTTCTCTTTAAAATGCTGTCCTGTGCATTAGGATAATGTGCAGTAATGTAAGTAAAATAAACAAATAAAACTGGTACGTATTTTCAAACTTTTAAATGGATGAAATGACCCAAACTGCACTCTTTTAAGAGGGTCAAACAAAGAGTTTTTTTCCCCATCTCGCCACCTAAAGGTGCTCTAATAGATTGAGATTGCATGGTGAGGCCACTGGATTACTGTAAAATTTGAGCTTTGTGGCACTATGCTTTATAACGCTGGAAGCAGTCATCAGAAGATGGGTTCACAGTGATCATCAAAAAATGAACACGGTCAGAAACAATACCTGTGAAGGCTGGTATGCTCAAGGAACCAAACATGAGCCAATACAAAAATATCCAACTATCAAAGATTATAGCTGACAGCTGGAGAGGCAAGCTGCTGTCTGATCTGCTTTTCCACCTTTTTATTTTTTTTTATTTGATTAATTGGACAAATTACAAGGACCGTTACAGTGGATTGCTTTATTAGAAACACAACTACAGAGGGTAAGAGTAAATATAGAGATAAATGGGTGCTGTGGGGTTTGACACAAAACTGTCGTCAAAAGCCAAGAAAAGAATGACAGACACACGATTAACCACCACCAGACAGAAACAGGGGTACTGTGTGAAACCAACATATGTTAGTTCTTCCTGGAACTGTCTGGGGACGAAGCCAAGTGAGAGACCTGATCCGAAACCCTCAGAGAGTTTGGATTTCACAGACTGGCCGATAATCAGATCTACTTCAACCCCAATCCCAAAGAAGGAAAACACTTGGGTCACTGCCACAGGAAAGACATCCATAAAACCTCTTATACAGCAGGCTGAGATACAACCAATCAGCTTTGTTGAAGGGTGGCCCATTGGAGGGAAATCCATCAAACTTGAATCCAACAAGAAGCAGACTGTGATACTAAAACAGTTTTATCCCAGCAGAATGCAGTACCTATGTCTGATCACCAGGAGACATCCCAGGGGAGTGAACCAGAGGTTAAAAGCATCCTGGAAAAGCTCAAAACTGTACATTTCGTGCAAAATGGCAAAATACGACAAGGTTGCTTTGCATACTGGGACGAATTATACTGTGAAATATAAGTCTAGAGTCCTTAAGCAGAACTTTTTTGGATCGTCTGAAAACAGCTTGGTCTCTAGGACAGGTAGTATATTTATCCCTGAGCCATTACCACCTGTCAACAGAGGAAGGAGATGAGAGGTTTAGCAGGCTATCTAATCACTCTCCAGCCCCCTGTTTATCGGCGACACACCCGACAACTGTAAGGTCATCTGAGTGTTCCTGTAGACGACAAGACTCTGATCGTACTGGAAGTCTGAGTTGTACAGAGTGAAAAGGGCAGGTGAGAGTACAGTCCCCTGTGGTGCTCCTGTGCTGCTGACAATCTGAATGAAAAATCATAGGACCATGCATAGTTTGTTCAACTTTGGTGAGTCTATGCAAATTGTAGAGCCAGTTTCCTTTTTTTAATGATGGTATTTCCCCTATGTTGTGTGCAACAAGTTTTTATTTAAACTCATATTGCCTTTCCTAGTCAACCAGAAGTTTCTTAAATATTCAGACAAGCCCATCTGCTCCAAATCTTCCATTAAATCCCATTTCTTCATCCTTCTGAGGCTCGGTTTGAAGTTTAGCAAGACGTCACCATGACTAGATGCGTAAATCCAACAAGAGCATCTATTAAAGTGGGCGGTGAGTGCATACTGTAGAGATTGTGCGGTGTGGTTATAATCTGGCACTGCATGAAGGCACGTGGCCTCTACTGACATTCTGGAAACATGCCTGAAAGCCCCAAGGGCAAGCAGTCATCAAGGCCTTGACGGCAGCAGCCAGACAGATAGAGAGGTTGGTGCCAAGGGTACCCAAAAAAAAAGAGACTGGATTTAACAACTGTCTTCAGAGAGTGTGAAGGTGGTGTCCATAATCGTAATTTCTTTTAAATATGTGGATTTTTTTGATCTCTTCTTTTCACAGTCCACGTTCTGCATGATTGAGCAGCATATAATTTGTCATGTATTGAACAAAACAACTCTTTCTCTTTTTATTCTGCGAAGCGAGGACGGAGAACGTGGGCATTGGAATGACCTCATATCATGTTTCAAAGAAAGCTACCAATAGGAGATGTATTGTTTTCCAAACTCAGGTGCAATTCTGGGAATTCCCTGAAAACTGACAGGAATGTTCAAAATCTGGAAACTTGATGGAGTTTGAACCACTTTCATACTGCGGCCGACGACCGGCAAGGCACATCAGCGTGGATGTTGACAGAAATTTAATAAAAGACATGATTTGATGTTACAAGGTGACGTCTCTCTCTCTGTGTGATAGTTAAAGGCCATCTGCATGGACATCTGTGGTACTGTGGTGTGCTGAAGGCTGTTTAACCAGTTGTCTAGCTTACTGCCTTGCTTTCCTGTGTAATGAGGAAGTGAGCTGCTATGAGATATGATCAGATCACAGCTTTCAATCAGTTGAGCTCTGTGGTTGAAGTCATGGGGGTGATCCTAGTGTGAAGGAAAACTGGAATATTTACTGTTTCAAGAATATTTAAAGTCCAGACCGTGTAAATCTGCAGCACAGTAAAAACAGAGAAAGCAACAAACACTTTGTAACTTTCATGTCTCCTATTGGAGGTAAAAGTTTTTATAGAGCGTGTACCCTGTAGCTGAGTGTTCAGTCCTTCCAGCAAAATGCTTGGAGTGTCTTTTTTGGGTATTAATGTAGGGTGGGGTTCTCAGAGAAGTGATCTGTGTTTGAAATGGAAGATGAGATCAGAGCAACAGCCCTCCTGTAATCTCAGAGGGAAACCAGAGGAGGAAAATAATCTGCAACATTTGTTGTGAACTCCTTTCCATGAAATTAGCATATTTAAATCACTGATATGAAAGGAAGCTGTAACAAAACTTTTAAAACTGGAAATGAAAATGTTTGCATGGTGCAGGATCTTGGTACACCTTGTCTATCTGAGGTGTCTTCACAGTATGGACCTGTGCTTCTTGAGCTGTCTGCAGGGTTTTATGGCATAAAACCAAAAAAGTTTAACTCTCTTGGAAGTCTAAAGAAGAGGCTCATTTCACAGGAAGTCAAACCTGTTTCTTTTTCTTTCTGTTGTAACATTTTTTACAAAATTCCTCTCTAGTCTCAGTTTGGCACACCTTCAAACACCTTCTCATTCGTTAACACACTGTCAGTCTATATTAGCATACAGCAATGAGTTTGTCTCTGCCAGAACAAGGCCAGCTGAAATGACTATCACCACCTAATGTCTGACCAAAGCTGGGTTTCTAGGTGGGTCGTATTATGTGGAGAATATTTATGACTGAGCAAGCCCACAAAACACACCTCTAATGCTGCTGGTAAAATTATGTCATAGACACTAGACTAGTGAGCAAAGCATTAAAAAGTACTGTCTGTGCATAGCAATCTAATGAGCAAAAGAACAAAAGGTTATTAAGAGTCTGTTTAGCTCTAAAATGTTTTAGCAGTAAGAAGATTATGAGAAATGGTCTGCAATGAGCCTTGATTGTTGCCTCAGTATCAAAAGAACCGAGAGAAGATTAGTAGAGATGATTAGAAATGGCACATTGTGCTACTATTGTAAGGTGATCGCTGCTAGTAGAAGAGGATAAAGTTGACCAAATCCTGATTTTGTTTCCTGTTAGCGTTCTCCCTCCCTGTTAAGTGAAACATTCAGTGACTAACAATGATGTGTGTGAAAGTGGGCGCTTCTGTCCCTTAGCACAAGATTTACTCTGTCAGTCAATATTAAGTGAACTAAAGTTCAACCAATAAAGTTCTTGGAGAGTTACAGCCTAATGTCACTCTGACAAAATTATTATATTTAATGCCATCATTAAATGGTGGGGTTTTTTTGGGAATAAATAGCAAAGATAAAAAAAATTCTTAAAGTGTTTTACCACAAGAATCTATTAGAATGTTTAGTTTAAAACCCATCATTGTTTGTCCTCCAAATGAGAAAAAAATAAAGTAGTATTTCTTTAAAAACTATTTTTGCAAGAACAAGAACAGGAAATTTATGTAATATATACAATGTGTATAGTTTGAGGTTTTCTGATCTATTCCATGGTGCAACATTATTGTTGACAAACATATTTGCAGTCAGACAAGTTATTAGCAAAGTCCGATTATATTTAAAAGGGGACATATCATGGATAATTCACTTTTTTAGCCCTTAAATAGAACTGTTAACAAGTACAAACCTGATATTCAACCAACACAGTTACGTTTTTAAAAACTTTATTGAAATGATGAATAGTGGATGATGAGGCAGGCAAACAGAACCAGACCGGACAGGAACTCACAGATGTAATCAGAAAGACCAGAAGCCGTAGACAGAATCTTGATAGAAGCCACACAATGTTTCTCCAGCGTAAACAGACCAGATAGCAAGACAAGACGTTCTGGCAGCAAGTGGAGCTGATCCAGTGCAGAGTGGTCACTAGGATGTGACAGCGCTGATCGGCTGAGAGAGGAACGAAACAATAAACAGCCCAGAAAAGTCCAAAATTGACCCAAAACCATAACAAACCATTCTGTTGTGTATTTGGAATCTCTAGGACTCTAGACATTTTTAATGTAGTCATTACAGGAGCTACGCAGGTGTCTTTATATTCTTTTTAGGTAACATTTTTCAAGTCGTTCAGTTTTTTCTGTTCTCTGTTATGTTTTTGCTAACAATGACGTCACAGTATTTTCTTCTAAATTGCTGAAAAAGATCATGGATTCCAGTGTTGTAGTACTCAAGTTCGAGACTCGAACTCGAGTCCGAGTCATTAGCTAAATTTAGAGACTCGTGACTTGACTTGGACTTGAGCACTGATGACTCGAACTTGGACTCGGACTCCTACATTCAGATCATTCTGACTCGGAAATTGAGAAAAGGACTCGACTTTTTTTTATATCATTAGGCTATAATTTTAATATGTCATTAGAATATTATTTGGTGTATGATTTTAATATCTAAATTATTAGTGCAATGTGGTGGAGTGTGGATTTTTTTTTTTTAGTTTAAAAACATGTAGGCTATGCTTACTTTAGTGCGGAACTTAGACTCGACTTGATCAATAGTGACTCGACGCGGATGAGAAGAGGACTTGACTCGGACTCTACTCGGATTTGTTTTAATGAATTGGACTTGACTCGGACTTGAACACTGGAGACTCGAACCTGGACTCGGACTCGAGGCATAGTGACTTGACTACAACACTGTGGAGTTCCAAGCTCAAGGATGCCGAATCTACAACGAAGTGGGTAAGTCAAAATGTTTGCTTTTTTCGGTGCTATCTCTTTAAATCTCTAGGACACACTTCACACACCCCACCCTCGTCCAGGTTGCAGAGCTCCACACAGCTCTGCAACCATTGTTATAGTAGGCTATAACAATGGTAGGCTGGGGGACGGTGTAATGAACTGTGTGGGTTTGTACACCCAGCAACCAAATATTTTGACTCATTCATTTGTAGCTCCATCATCCTTAAATTTGGACTACAAAATCACAGTGAAAACTAAAAATGACAGATTTGCGAAACTGGTAAGCCAGAAGTCCATGACCTTATGTAGCAGCTCTGCAGAAAATACTGTGATGTAATTGTTCAAAAATCGTAACAGAAAACAGAGAAAACTGAACGGCTTGAAAAATATGACCCAAACAGAATATAGAGCTAGCTAAGCAGCACCTCGAGAGACTACGTTAAAATTTTCAGCGTTCCTAAGGACTCCATGTTCTCAACAAAATGTATTCAAGGGCGAAACAAGTGGATTTAGCATGATGTGTCCCTTTTAAAGATTGATATATTCTGAATAGATGGGTATAGTAATCAATGGTATGGCAATATGACTATTTTTTTCTTTTGGACCACTATATACAAATTATTTTGCATATTTGCAATGCATAATCAGAAATGTAAAAACATTCAAATCTATGTATTAATCTATTAGGGTACATTTGGCGTTACACCATTGTTCTTCCTCAACAAGTACAAAATAAAAGGGTTATAATTGCTTACACAGCACATGTGGTCATAGGTCACACATGAAAAGAAATTAGCAAGAAGTGATCATTAGTATTTCCCTATTTCTTAGAGAAATAGTCAAGCCACTTCCTGAATTAAATGCCAAAGGATGGGAGGTGGAGGTGCTGGTGGTAGAGATTCAGCTAGTAAGGGAAAGTTTTATACAGTCACAATCGATCTTATAAGAACATATATAGGAACAAAGACTTCACCTACGTTACCTACTTTCCCTTTATTGTCACCCCTTGACCCTTTGTTTCTAAGGGCTTGGGTTTCTGTGTTGTGGTGGGAGCTTTTTCAAGGGGTTCAGTTAATATCTTTTCACTAATTTCTTAGCATTGAAATAATCAACATAATGGTAAATTTAAAGCATACCAGTGTATTTCACTTAGTGGAGCTTCTATTCTTTTCAGCAAAATGATCACACTTTTTCTCATTTACAACAGCAACAACATAAAAGCCACTGTAACCTCTAGTTTACTACGCAGTCATATTCTACAAATTACAATGTCATTGAAAAGTTCACTTGTTTCAGTAACTTAATACCCAAGTAAAACATATTATATAGATACATTAGACACAGATTGTTGTTTGCAGGCCTTTACTTTGGTTAATTATGATGATTTTCTACATATAGCCAATGAAAAAAAAGACATTTAAAAGAAGAACAGTTTATCAGACCTATAAAAGATTTAAAAAAGCCAAGACAGAAATATGGGTTTAATGAAAAGTGTGTTTAATACCTAAATGTTGTTAATTTAAAAAGCTACTTCTAATCTGATAAAGAAGCATCTAAATATAAGTATAAAATGTGCTTAGGTTAATCCTAGGAATTCAGATCAAAGCTTCCAAAATAATCTATATTTGCGTGACAGCTATATTTTAGTTGGGGAAGTGACTATGTATGTACCGTATGTAAAATGTCATTCTTTTGTCATAATGAGTCAATGATGATTGGTCTTTTTGCATAATCAGTGTAGCAAATGTTGCTCAGATAAATGGAAAGCCGGTGAATTTTGCAGTTTTCAGACAAATAATTTTTACCCAAAAGTGATGCATTTTGTGTAAGCACAAACACTCTGAAAAGCCCCATTTGTGAGCTAAAACAATAAATTGTCAATATAGGAATAAAATAAAATTTTCAGCTGCCACATAAGTTCTTTTCCTCAATCAAGTAAACTCCAGGAAGCATTTAGCTTTGAAAAAACTGAATGAATTTCTGAAGCAAAGCCTTCTACTAAACAGATCAGCCCAGGCCTTTGGTGTCAGTACTGTTTGACTCTTTTAACAACCGGTGTGGGCTCGCTCTTCGCTGCTTCTTGCTTTTGTCTGGATCATGAGAGCTGGCAGCCGAGCAGGAATGAGTAGCCATGGAAATTCAGCTGCTTAGGTCAGATCCCACAAGATGTAAACAAAACGGTTCCTATTGCAATTTCTTCAGTGAGACTTTCCCACACCAGCTCAAAAAAATGTCTGACATTTTGATGAAGCAGTGAGCCAAAAGATGTGTGAACATGCACAGATGCAACATAGCCTCAGGTAAAATGTCCTGTGATGGCCTTGAAATGATCAAAGTGCGCATTACATAATGTGTATGTGTCTGGTATAGTATTTTAATTATTTAACTTTCTGGTTTTTTTTTCTGCTTCAGATTTCTCGAAGAATTCTTCATGAGTGTGTCATCCAAGAATTATTTGAAAAATCACATGAAAACGTCAAACACTGGATTTTGAAATGCAGCCACTGACGTGCGTGGGATTGTTCTCGTTTGTATATGTGTGCGTATAAAAAAATGAGTGTATGGGTGAAACATTTTACTCCCAAATTGAGTTTTCCTCTAAAGTGGGGAGTAAAAATTACTCCCAGGCCTACTCAGTTGATGTTTTTGCTTCAGACTCCAACAATTAAGCATCCTTAACTCACCAGGGTTTGAATATGTTAGAGACGTACCAAATAGTCCACTGATTAGTCCAATTTTTGTTTTGTTTTCATTATGACATTCTCAAGCAAATAAATGAAACTATGATGTTCACCGTTTTCATGTGACTCTTTCTAAGGTCATTTGTACAATGTGTGAGCTATGTGCGATTTCGAAGACTTTCCCATCTTCCTAATAAATCAACTATTGATCATCCAACTTTTCATTAGTCATGTGTGTGACTTTACTCAAGACATTCATACCTCCTTATGTAAAGGAGAAAAGTCCCACAGATCATCATAGTTTATATAAATACACACATTTTTTTATTTAACTTTTGCTTTTTCTTCTTCTTTTTTTTCAATGCAACTTCCCTCCTTCAGGGTTCTGCCTCTTCTTTCAGTTTTGAAAGCTGTTTCATCACTCTGTGTCTCAACCTGTTTTAGGTATGAAGACATTTGTCAGATCTTGCAACTTCAGGTTCCTTCAGTCTTTTTTGGTCACAAGTAGTGATATAAATTGTATAATTATCAACTATTAAGAGTAGTTGATAAATTACTCCTGGGTTTCCTTAGATAGGAAACTTTTGGAACAATCTGTCTGTATGATTTGATTTAATTTGACTTTGTAAAGTGCCTTGAGATGACATGTGTTGAATTGGTGCAAAATAAATAGAAATTAATTGAACAGAATTGAATATTGTTATATTACTAAAAGACAAGATCCGTTTCTGAAGGCCTGGCAAAATGCATTTTATTGGGATATTAAGTGATAACATAAGGGCAGAGTTAACATAAAGAATGATAGAGCTAAACACAGGGCAATCCTGACAGAGAACCTGTTTACCACTTCTCTCCAACAGCACAACAAGGCTGATCATAAAGCTAGGATAAAGGCCAGATCCTAAATCGAAATGAGAATCCTGAAAGAAGACTTGAAAACTGATGTGCAAAACTGCTCCCTGCATCATATCTGAATGAATTTGAGCTATTTTGAACAGAAGAATGGGCAAACATGTGAGTCGCAAGCTGTACAATGCAGGTAGAGATTTACCCCAAATGATACATTGCTGTAATTGCAGTAAAAGGGGGTGTATTAAAGCAGGGTTGCTGAATTCATGTTAACACCACACTTTTCCGAGTTGTATTGGCAAAAAAAAAAAAAAAAGTGTATTCTGTATTTCCCCACTTTCCAATGTTACATCACTTTCCACCAGTCTGTCTCATGGTATCCCAATAAAACAATTAAAAAAACCTTTGAAATCTATGACAGTAATGCAAAAAGTGAACAAGTTTAAGGGCGAAACAAATTTTTCGTCAAGGCAATGTACAAATGTGCTGCCATAAACAGTTTTTGTCTGCAGGCTCACAGGGAACTGTCTCAGAAGTGGAAATATTTGCACGTTACAGCGGCAACTTCAGTTCTGTGTAACAACCAAAGATGTTTCTCACTTCCATTTTTAGAGAACTTCTGCCTTTTTCATGAGACAGCTGTGACACTAAAACACCAAACAAGACGGGAAACAGGTTGATGGTGTGTGTTGAGCTGTGATAAAAGCTCTGTAGGTTAATCAATAGTCAGAGATGTTGCACCGACCTGTGTGAGGTGGTTTTTAATGTCATCACTGCGACCGTTCTTTACCTTTTTTATTTAATTTTTATTTAACCAGGAAGTCCCATTGAGCTTCAGAATCTCTTTTACAAGAGAGACCTGGTCAAGATAGCAGCCAGATCCCAACCAATGCATACGTAATAAACACCAAGTTACATTTTCATGATAAAAGAAGTACAAAATGTTCAAAACACAACGAGATGCTCAAGAAAAACAAGAACGTGTCTCCATCACAATATTGTTTACAGTAGTTTTAAATTCATTATTGGACATGAGGCTTTCTAATTTTAGCTCTTTCTGTAGATTATTCCACCCCCAAGGTGCTGAATAAGTAATTCGGCTGCAACTCGTGGCACCATTAAAAGCGACCACTTTGAGGAGCGTAGCTGATAGCTACCAGAGCCAGCAGAGAGGAGGTCACAGAGGTACAGGGGAAGTTCACCAAGTATAGATTTATAGATAAAGATATACCAGTGCTGTTGTCTACGGATTGTAAGTGATGTTCAACTAACTAGATCATAAAGAATGCTGTGATGGGTGAGGGACTTTGTATTTGTTATGAGTCGTAGTGATGCATGGTAAACTGAACCAACACCACACAAGATGGAAGATGCGGAATGCACGTACAATCTATCTCCATAATCAATTACACTTCCTCTTTTCTGTGCAGATTTGAGTCTTCCAAACCCATTTATGCAACTGTTACCTGAATCTACAGGCTAGTGGGTCAGTAGGCCCCGCACACATTGTTACGTTGCACATAGTAAAATGGGAACAAATAAAACAAGTGTCTTTTTTAGGAAAGAAAAGGGCCTGAATTGGGCGCTGTCACTCAAATCAACTTTCTAATTTTAATGAAACACTTAAGTGAAACTTATGACGTTTGCAAAAAAATCTTCTGTTCTTCCATTGCTAGTAGCAGCGACAACACTTCCTTTTTTTCTGTGTTAATGAGAACCAGGAAAAACAATGTGTCTATGTCCTAATTTTATTTTGAAGCAAATGCACAGCCGTGCGCTGCTCCATCAACGGTGAGACACAAAGATTGAGCCTTTCTGTGAGCTGAGCCAAGCTCATTACGGTGACCCATTTCTTCAAAGTATTAGATTCCACTTAATGTATGCGGCTGACCAGCAGATAACCAACCCTTTTGTTACCCTGGGTGGTTGTGTTTTCAGACAGATTAGTGTCAGTCAGTGAAGAGAGAAGCTCAGATAAAATCATAAAAAAAAACTTGACACAGAAATGAAGCGGGATGACAGACGGAAGTTTCATAAAGTGTTTTCTATGATAGTGGCAAATGTTTTTAAACAAAAAACAGACAAAGTGTTTCTGTGTTGAGTTCACGTTGAAATCAAACGCAACCTCAGGGCAGCTTACAAGACAACAAGGTCTCACTCATTTCAAACTGCATCGACTGCGGTATTGATCTGATTTTATTCTCTGTATCTCAGAGAATATACTTTAAAATACCTCTGTTAGTCTATAAATCCCTAAATGGCTTAACACCTAAATACATCACAGACTTGTTATCAGTGTATCAACCCTCCAGACCACTAAGGTCCTCTGGCTCCAGCCTACTCTGCATACCTAGAACACGAACCAAACACGGAGAAGCAGCATTTAGTTCCTATGCTCCGCTTATCTGGAACAAACTTCCAGAAAACTGTAAAAGTGCGGAAAGCCTAAGTTCTTTTAAATCAAGATTAAAAACACATCTGTTTAAAATTGCCTTTGAATGTTCAAGTTAAACTGTTTTACTGTTTTTAAATGTTCTTTTTTTGTTTCTACATTCTATCCCTACTTGCATTTATTCCTATATTTTAATCATGTAAAGCACTTTGCATTGTCTCTGTACTGAATTGTGCTATATAAATAAATTTGCCTTGCCTTGCCTTGCCTAGTAGCATTCATATTAGGGTCGCATTCAGATTCATTAACACAAGGCAACGGATGCAGCTCTTTCTGTCCCTGAATGCTCCTGTCCATCGCATGTGGAGGTGCTGTTGTTTTAAGCTGCAGAGCTGGCAACCCTCTCATGTGCCATGAGCTTCTTAAGTGTTTGTTAAGAGGCTCATGGCACATCATCAACATCTGCTAAATAAAGATCTCTGCATTTTGCTCCAAAGAGAACACAAACCATGCTTCTTTCTAGATATCACCTCCTTGCCGCATTCTTCTAAAATGTACAAAGCGGGCTTGACTCTGGTTTCAAAACCATTCCTACCTTGATTCATGTAATCAAAACATCCCTTAAGCTGGCTAAGGTACTTAAACAACTTACAGGTGGCTAATATCCCCCTTTAGAGCTCTTGTCTTAACTACAGCTTATAAAGCAGTTAATCAACCTTTTCAGGGTTAAAGCGGTAACATCTTCTGAAACCTGAATTCACCATAAGCGCCGCGTTGCAAACGTATCGATACCCGTTAAACATTTTTCACATTTTGGCAAGGTACAAACCCGGAGGTTAGTTCACAGACCCCAGCATGTTTCAGGAGACTTTTCTGTGTTAGATCAACACAAGATAATGCAAAAATAAATCAGGAAAAAGAGACATTGCAGAATCAATACTTTGTAGGACTGCCTCTTGCTGTACTTAGACTTACAGGTCTTGTTCTTTTTGCCAAAATGCTCAAACTCTGACAGGGTGGTGGGGGAGCATATGTGAAGTTCAGTTGTCAAGTGTTGCCACAGATTCTTAACTCAGTTCAGGTCTGGACTTTGACTAGACCAGGGGTCTGCAACCTGTGGCCCCGGAGCCGCAAGTGGCTTTTTGGACCTTCCACAGTGGCTCTTAATTACTTTGGCTACACATTATATTTTTATTATGCTATTTAAATGTAATAATGATAATAGATTTTCCTTGGACTGATTGCTTTCAATCCTCACAACAGAATGATGCTAAAAGTGCCAGTAATGTTTAATTTTTAATCAATATCTTTTCATTATGTTGCAAACTCATTTCATTATGTTTTTTTTTTTACATCATTATCCACAAATATCAACATCCCATCCATCCTCTTTTTTTAAACCTCAAAATGGACGTAAAAGGGCGTTTCTTTAACGATGACAACACATTTCCTACAGTAGATCTTTATCATAAATTGTAACTTGTCTTTTTTCAAAAAGCCAGGCAACATTTGTGGCTCTGAGCGAGTTTAATTCAAGTGGACGACTGCAGGTAAAATGGTTCTTTAGACTGTAAACTTTGCAGGCCTCTGGACTAGACCAATCTAACATTTCATTCAGCAGTAGCGCTGTCTGTATGTTTACAGTTGTTTTACTGCTGGAAGGCGAACCTCTAAAGACAGTCTGACGGAGCTATCAACTCTTCTTCAAAGATTTCCTTGTTTTTACCTCTGTGCGTCTCCCCATCGTCTTTTAACAAACCCTTTGTATCTGCTGAAGAAAACACCGCCACCTGCCCAGCATGATGCTGCCACCACTATTGAATGTTATACTGCATGGATGGTGTGTTCAGGGTTAGATTTGCAGCCGCACAGAGCTGGCATGCAGGCCAAGGAGTTACATTTTGTTCTCATATAGCTAGAGCGTAATTGTTCACATTTGACATCACGTGACCCCTACGTAACTTGCAATACATTTTATACAGGACTTAAAATGGATTTCATCTTAAAATTGGTAAGTGTATGATGTAGTTTACTTGTCAAAACATTTGCTCAGCTGAGCCGTGAGCCTCTGCTGCTCCTCCAGTGCCACCATAGATACCTCTTGGTTGCTTCTCTGATTAATATTGCTTTTATTACCCAGCCTAAAAGTTTAGGCACACGGACATGTCTGGGTAAGTTTGCAGTTTTGCTAAACAGGGTCTTCCACACCCAATATATTGTTTTTATTACAAGACCTGTCAACATTATGCGTGTCCCCCTTGGTCTTCATGATGCTCAACCCTTGACAGAACAGCTTGATTTTACTGAGATTAAACTACAAACACCAGGAATCCATTAATTGACAAACTTCTGAATGCAATTGGTTGCACTGGATTTCAGTTGGGGGTATGAGAGTAAAAGGGGTTTGACATAAAGCGCTTTGTTGTAAACATCAAGGACCAGTTTCCTTTGTATTATTTGTGTAAGTTTAATTACAGTTCCAAGCTGTAAGAATACCTTTACAAAGCTCTTTAACCTCTTAGTCACAAGCATCTACAACTAATTAAGCCCCTTAGGTGCCTTGCTGCAAACTAATTTACTTACAGGTAAAAATAAAGTAACCTGAACTTAAATCCAAGGATGAGACAAGGTTTGAAAATTAAGATCTAGGATAGGAAGCTCATCAATTCACATTATTGTTTGTATTCTTTGAAAACTTTATTTAATTTCTTACATGTTGCAATCCTAACCTTGTTTCTAAATGCTTTCAAGGCCAGGCACTTTTATCGTTGAGCCATCTTACAGTTTCGCAAACTGATGTTCAGTTCTTCAGTCACCGTCTTTTGTATAATCTAAAACAACTCTTGTCACTCTGCAAATAAAGTATTATTTAATATAAAGCCAGGTCTTGTTTCAATCATCCATAGAAAGGTAATCATTGGTCAAGTGCTTTTCCCTCTTCCTCCCTGCTATTCTGTTACTATTGCATTCAATCAATTACTCAAATCCACAAATAACAGAGAAATGGGTTTCCTTTTACATTTTATTTGAATCTTATACAACTTCTGAAGATAGACTATCTTAAATATTACATATAATAAGACTTATCAAACATAATTAATACATTCTATGACAGCGACAGAGGAATGAGTGTTAATGTGCCGTTTTAAGCTAGCAGTGATGAGTAGTGTTTATGCGCGGGCAGAGATTGGGTGGCTGAGGCCGCTGAAGTACGCCTTCTCCCGCTCGCTCATCAGCTCAAAGTGCAGCGGCTGCTGGCAGAACGTGCACTCTGCCGAAGAGTGGGGCTTCAGCCCGAGGCCGGCCTCCTTCCACGTCTTCACCAGCTTCTCTGAAAAAGCAGAAAATCGCTCCAGGTTAGAAGGGAAATGTGCAAACTGTTACCTGTTTGAATGGATGAATTACTCGAGCTAAGCATGCTGTGTCCAATACAACCGCTTTGTTATCTTACCAACAAAGTATTTCATCATCTCCGGGGTGTGGTGAGGGGTCGGGGCGATCCGCAGGAGCTCCTCCCCTCGTGCGACGGTGGGGTAGTTGATGGCCTGCACGTAGATGTTGTGGCGGTTCATCATGATGTCGCACACCTCCGTGTTCTTCTCAGCGTCCGACACCTGAGATCAAAAAGTCAAACAAGACGATTAAGGAGGAGCCATCGGGAGCGTCTTATGCAGGTTCTTAAAGCTAATCAGGTTGTCTGTACTTAAAGTGTTGCCGTTTGATGGGATTACGCTGTGGACTAAAATCGGAAATTACCCGAACGGGGATGATGTGGCTGGGGCAGTGCACGACGGGGAGCCCTGCGTCCATCAGCATCTGCCGGAGCAGCTGCACGTTGCGCTGGTGCTTACGCCTCAGCACGCGACCCTCTTCCCCCTTCAGGGTCTGGATGGACTGCCGGGCGCCGGCCAAGAGCATCGGGGGCAGGGAGGTGGTGAAGATGAAACCGGCGGCGTAGGAGCGCACGGTGTCCACAAGGGCAGCGGTGCTGGCGATGTAGCCCCCGACACACCCGAAAGCCTTGCCTGGAAAGCAAAACGAGCCGATGATGAGTTTACGACTTCCAGAGTGTCGGATCGAGATAAAAACCCTCGTAAAAAAAACAACAACAACAGGCTTCCTGAAACGGCAGACGCGCGGAGCTGCAGAGCCGTCACAAACAATCATCCCCTCAGCTAGACAGCGACACAGTAACTCAATAAGGGAGCACAGTTTCCTAGCAACGACAGAGCTACTCCTGCTTCTTCAAGCGCAGATTGGATGGCTCTACTGAGGCTTAATCCTCAGAGGAGCAGAAACATAAAGGGCAGGATGAGTCACGCTAACTGGGTGCAGCTGTTATGAAAAATCCCAGAAATATAGCACTTTATAAACAGAAGTAATAGTTACACTATTAAAATACTTACTAACACTATTAAAACTGTGGAAAAATCGTTACGTATTTCAGTAGATATTGCCTGCTGACCTAGAGTTCCTGAAATGATATCCATCTTGTGCATTACGCCATCCCGGTCTCCGATTCCTCCTCCTCTGGCGCCGTACAGACCCACAGCGTGAACCTCGTCCACAAAGGTGATGGCGCCGAACTCGTGAGCCAGGTCGCACATCTCCTCCAGGGGACACACGGCACCTGTCGTTGGAGCGCGCCCGCCAAAAAAGGTTACAACAGAGCGCTTAGGAAACCCGACTGACGTTTCCAGATAAGCAGACAGAACTGACCATCCATGGAGTGGACCGTCTCAAACGCCACGATCTTGGGCTTGGAGGGGTCTCCCTTCTCCAGCATCTCTCTGAGGTGACCCAAGTCGTTGTGGCGGAAAATAAACTTCTTGGCGCCGCTGTTCCGGATGCCCTGGATCATCGAAGCGTGGTTCCCTGCGTCCGAGTAAATCTCACAACCTGGTATTGTGGGTAAAGATAATTAGTAAGAACTCCAATTTAAAAGCTCCTATAATTATGCTTTTTTTGACCCCCCCCAAAAAAAGGACAAAAACTTACCAGGAAGCATCTTGGCGAGGGTGAAAAGGGTGGAGTCGTTGGCAACGAAGCAGGAAGTGAAGAGCAGGGCGGCATCCTTCTTGTGAAGGTCAGCCAGCTCTTGCTCCAGCTCCACGTGGTACTTGCTGGTTCCAGATATGTTCCTGGTCCCGCCGGCCCCCGAGCCGTGCTTTTGTAAAGTGTCCCTGAAAGAGGAACGCGCGCAAACATAAATAAGTTAACCTTGTCTGGTTTTCTAAAGCAGTGCAGAGATAACAGTCCACACCTGTTTCCCCAGATAAAAGCTTAAGTAGGTGTAAAGTTACAGTGAACATTAAAACAAAAAAAAAAACGCACAGCTGTATGTGACACAGCATAAAAAGCACGGGCAGGCTCAGACAAGCTGAAAGGAAAAGAACACTATTCATTGGAGCTCTAAGCAGCTACTTGCACAAAAAACCCCTCCTAGGTGTCGGGTTGTATGTAATCATTATGCGCCTCTGAGGAGTTCTAGTTCTTTCTCTCTGGCCTCTGATTATCTTGTGGCTTTTACCCCAGTGTAAGAGCAGAGGGAAGCACACACCAAATACAAATATTCTCTTTATCACATAACAGACCTTGAACCAAGAAACCAGGGCAAATGTCGTTTGAAGGCCACACACGCAAGCCTGTTTTCTTCTACTCACATGATGGACTGCACGACTCGCGGGTGCCGACTCATGCCCAGGTAGTCGTTGCTGCACCAGACGGACACCTCCCGCTTATCCTCCAGCGAGCCCGTGAAGTCGTCCGCCATGGGGAATTCAGTGGCCAGGCGGTTCACCGTCTTGAACACGCGGTACGTGTGGTCGTTCTTCTTCTCTTCGATCTTCTTCTCGAAAAAGTCGTCGTACTTGAAGCGGGACACTGCGACGAAGCCGAAAGGTTACGACTTGCAAAAGCGCCGCTGCAGAGGCAAAGTGACGCAACGCCCGGCGACCGCAAGGAGACTTACTTCTGCCGAGCAAGTTGTCCTGCAGCAGGTGGGTGACCCCTTTGGGACGCTGCTTCAGGAGAGCCTTCATCAAACCGCTTTGCTCTCCCGCTTTACTGGTGCTGGCCAAGGACGGCTGCTTCAGCTGGGCTGGGGAAATCTCTAAAACAGGCCAAAAAAAGGCAAAAAAAACAGTATTAGGCACAGCACCGCACAGCGAGCTGAACTTTAGCAAAGTTACCCGGAAATCTCACCTTTCTGAACAGTGCGCACTTCTTCAACATCCTCCTGGAACTCCACGGTAACCTGACGGACCACACCGCTGTTCATTTGCTTCATCTCGGCAGCCAGGAAGGGGCATTTGGACCCCACCGCCTGGCCTGCCGTTGGCGCAGGATGACCAGCAGGCAGCTTAGACTCTACTGTCGTTACAGGGGCTAAAAAAAAAAAAAAAAGAAGAGAGAAAAAAAAAAAAATACATTTTAATGTGCATGGTTCAAAACCAATATATTACCAAACAGGAAAGGTAACCCAATAACTGCAATATTTATCTGATTATTAAGTGGCTACTGTGTGAATTGCAATATTTGCTCATGCTCACCTTCACTTGCCGTCTTCTTATTGGAAGAAGAAGAGCACAGGGCCCGCGCCAGGGAAGGAGCCATGGGTTTTGAAGCCAGCTCCATCATGATGGGACACCGCTGAGCGTAGGTCACCATGGAGTTTCTGGACTGCTGGAAAAAAGCCTGCGGCACGCAAGCCAGGAAGGGGCAGCGACGCACTATCACGTCCATAGTTGTCAGTGAGGATGAGTGTATAAATACCTAAAGGAGAAAAGTAACCAGCAAAGAATGAGATGTTGAAATTTCATGCACTGAAAACAATCCGAGAGGAAGAAAGATTTGTTTTCCAAGTTAAGCTAAATTAATTATTGAGGGTTTTCCGTACGGGAAAGCTTCTCCAGGCAACAACGTGCAAAAACATACAGGGGGAATTTGTAAAAAAAGAAAATAAATAACACATAATTTATGCAGTGTTAGGAGCATATAATAAAAACATAAAACAATTAAACAGTATGAAAGCTTAGGTTAAATAAAAAAAATAATATATGTTATGCAGTTATAAATAAAGCAAACTCAAATAAATACAAAAATGCTTTTATTGACCAAAATATTATATGAAAAGTTATTAAAAAACTTTGGAGTATAGTTTTTGTCTAATATAAAGAAGTGTATTTTGTCCTTAGATTTTTATTTTTTTTTAATCATAGAGAAAAACAAAAAAAGTCAAACATCTCTAAAAAGGTTAATCTCCTCTGAAAGTCACTTTCCCGACACCTGCGAAAAGACCAGGAGCGCTGTTGACGGCAAATGGTGACCGATGACGACACCGTAATAAACAAAAAAGTTGCTTTTTGCGTAATCGCTCAAACTCGTAGGCCGGGTTTATTTTTTTATTTTTTACGGATTCCTGGAAAGAGTACTCACGCCTAAGTTTTCCATTCATGGAAAAATTACAAAGGCCGTAACAGCTAAGAATTAAAGACACATTTTGACTGAAAACTATAATATATAGTGTAAAACGTTGTATTTCCGCTTTAATGTTTTACACGTTTTTAAGTTACCCCAGCTCAAAAAATAAAAATGGATTTTTATTTATTAATATTGATTTTAACCACAAAAAAGAAAAAGAAAAACACAATTTAAATAATTTCCAAGTGCTGTTTGCTAATGTTATTAAACTCTCATTAGCGCGTCATCTTAAAGGTAACGTGAGCTAGCAATACGTAATTTAGCGAACCATAAACCTTTTTCATATAAGCAAAAAAGAGCGATACTGAGATATCCATTGTGTTACGTTTGGGGAAATAAATGTATATTTCACATTTAACACCGAGACTACGGAGATTAGTCTCCTCCTTGATCCTTGCCGGTTGACCTAGCTAGATGTTAGCTATAGCTACACTGCCATGTTAAGCAACCAGAAGTGAGGATGTAACGGCGTCGAGACAAATTAAATGACAAACTCACCTGTTAAGAGCAGACACGGGGCAGCGGATTCTTCGCAGATCGCGTTGGAGGCAGGATATCAGTATGAGGGCTGAATAAATATAACACCCGGTCAGAATTACCTGTTGTTTTCTGTCGGTAAAGTGAGTGACAGTGCCGCGTTATCCTGCACTGAGGACGAACGAAGAGGACGAGGACGAGCCGGGGGTTTATAAAACCCAATGGCATGGCTGAGTCTCGCGATATTTGCCTCACAGACGTCATCCAGACGATGACACACTTTACTGTTTACTGTAGGAACTGGGATAGTCATGAGTAAGCTGTAGTGTTTCCCCCTCAGATGTTTGTAATAATGCTGAGAAGTTTATCTTTGATTACAGTGCTTATTTATTGACGGCCACAATCAAAGGCAAAGTGGGGATAACAATTATAAAGTTTATAATCAGATAACTAACACCAGATTTTTATTGGGTGCAATTCACAAAACAAATCAGAGCTTTTAAACTAAAAAAACATATTAAATATACAACTAAACAAAAAAATTATAAATGACAACTTCCCCAACTCTACCATGCATTTCCTCTTATACGTTACAGCTGCAAGTGCTTGAACATGTGACTTTTGCTAACGTAAACTTTTTTGTCTCCTTCCCCCTCTTTTCTAACTTATTTAAACTTGAAAGTGTGTTAATGTATGATCATTTGTAACATTTCACTGTTTGCTTTTATAATTTTTTTAAAACCAAATTCAGCTGAATAAAAGTGTAACAAAAACATTGTAAGTAAAAGAAAACTTCAAATAACGCATTAAGATACATTATTTTTGGTTTAGGTTTATTTAGTAATGCATATTTAATATACTTTCAATATATTGTCCCACAGAAACCTAATAGCCTTCATAGCAGATTTCTTACTTTTTTTGGTCACATGTCTCAGATAAAACTAATAAACCAAATCAAATGTAAAACAAAACGTAACTCCTTCTTTAAGTCAGTTTCCTGCGATTGACCACATTTGACCCAAAATAGCTGAATGGTAAATGTTAAATTAACTAAATGTATACATCACTGTTCTGGTCACACTGACCACTCAAAGTGTTTTACACTAATGCCAAATTCACCCAATCACAGTTACAAACAATTGTACAATAATACACAGATTGTTGGGCAACAATAAATTGTTCAGAGAGAAAATTTTTGATGACAGGAAGTAGTCTAGAAACTCTTAAAAAGCAACACAATCCAAAGATATTCAGGAACAGACGAGAAGCTAAGTCATTGACATTCATCTGTCTGGAAAAGGTTACAAAGCCATTTCTTTGTCCTTCTTTAACGGAATGACGCATGGTGAACCCGATATTCAGCCGGACACAGAGTTACGTTTTTAAAAGTTTTTCTTTGAGGATGATCAGTGACAGCTGAGGCAGACAAGCAAAACCAGAATTGACAGATGAGTTATGGCAGATGGTGCAGGCAGGCAGGGATGAGCAGGAGACCAGAGGATGCAGGTAGTGAAAGACCAGAACAGGCGACGTGGACCAGGGACCACCAGAACGGGCAGAGCAAGAGGTTTGAACTCACGGGGAAACAGGCAGACCTGCAGCATGCAGACACGGGCAACTTTTAACAGAAGAGTCCCGCTGGCTGAGCACACAGGGCACATCACACTAAACGAGAAGAGACAAGACATTTCTGGCAGGGATGAGCTGGCTGAAGCAGGTATAAGTAGGCAGGTACACAGGTGAGCCGAGTTGACTAATTAGTGGCAACAGGTGGAGCTGATCTAGAGTAGAGTGGTGGCTGGAGGGAGACTGAGCTGATTGGCTGATGAATTTGAGGTGAAGCCAGATTAAGAAAAGTCCAGAAAAAGTCCAAAACGAAACAAAACCCTAAATCATGACACCTTCCACTGAACACTGAAGTGGATGGAGCAGAGGTAAACCTTCTCACTTCTTTGATTTGCTTTTTCCAATCACAATTAAGTAATCAAAATAATCACTGAACACATTCCATGTACCTTCTTAGGCTACCTTTATCCAATATACTTTAAAAAAAACAACAATCTTAAACATTTAAGTGACAAAAATGCATAAACAGAAGGAATATACTTGTACTCTTTCACAATACTGCATTCATGTAATTTTGTAACATTGCTCCGTGCTTTTGTGTGCTATTGAATCCTGGAAAACAAATTAACTGTAAAAACATTGTAAAGAACATATAACTGTCTGGTTTTATTCCCTCTTCAGTATCTACAAAGTGTAATAAATGAACTAGTAAATAGCAAACAAACTGGACAGTTCACTTAAACTTGTCTTTTTTATAACACAAACAGATTTTTCATCAACTCAATAATCCCAATAACTGTTGCGTTACTGTTTAGAAGAATTTAAATCAAAATGTACAACTTTGTTGTACTTTTTTTGTGTGAAACCATTGTGTTTTTAATCAAAATGACCATACTGTAAGGACACTATACAGCTATAGTCTCTTCTTGCCATGGTCAGATGCAAGACAAACGTTTTGACTATGCACATCACTATTAATATTAATGAATGACTTTTAGGGTTAAACGCTGGTGAGACCAGCTGGAGCAGCTGGGTCAAACAGGTCAGTTCAGACACAACTCCGAAGCAAACATTACAACAACGTGCAGCAGGATTTCAAGTCAAAGGTCACTTTAGTCTATCAGTTCACATGTGTCTGACATAAAAATGTAATAAATATAAATATTTTTAAGTTGCAGCAGCACAGTGATGGAGCAATGTTGCTCAAAACCTGTCACCTTTATACATAGTTTATACATGTGTGTCAGACCGCAGGCGTCTCTCCTGCTACAAGGCAAACTGGTTGAGATTGTTTGTTTTTTTGCACATTCATTACTGTCCCTTTAACCCTCTCCCCCAGATATTGTTCTGTTTTGTATGCTCATAACCCAACTAATATAAATAAAAATGTCCTGAGTCATCTCCTCATTTGGTTAGTTAAACAAGACCCTTGTTGACATGGATACTTACTATATGCATGATGGGTAAATTCAGGTCATCCGGGGCGTCTGAAATGACACCATCATGTGTCATCGAGAGCAACAGACAAAATTAAAAGTAACACAAAGAAAAGGTTAATGAGATTGGTTAAATCTGCTGCCATTTACTGATAGTTTAGTTCTCTGATTCTCAAAAACAGCTGAAAGTTTTTTTTTTTGATACAACAATTTAAAAATCATCCCTCTTAATACAGCGGTTTCTCAGGTGACTAGCTCAAGATGTTCTAAAAGTTAGTTTCTTACATACTTAGTAAAAAAAGTAATCTGTAACATGCCAACAAGAAATGAACACATTAAACAATTATCTTCTGCAACAGAGACGAGATTAGCAACAAACTAAAACCAAAAATTGAAATAAAACCACCTAGACTGGCGTTTACAGGGTTAGAAATTTCCATTAACCGTATTTATGGTACCCCTATTGTTAATTGCACAAGTCGTAGTTTTAAAGTCTATTTTCCATGGGAGGAAAATGAATATCACAATTTACTTGAAACTATAACACATACACAAATACTAAGTAAAAATTGAAAAAACTAAAGATAAAAAAGTAATAGCCAAACAGATGGAGAAATATTGCCTTGGGTCTACTATCTGTAAGACTTTTTGTCTCCCCTCTTCCAAAAAATAAGAACAAAACAAAACAAACAAACAAAAAGCGATTTGCTTTTATCGCACCAGATTGCAAACAGTATTCATTGTAAAACGAATTAAAGTTGATAATTTTACAATCAGGAAAAGTTTCTGTGCCTTCGCTTATTCTTCTGTTATAGCCACAGGGTTCTGCTGCTCCCTGCTGTTCATGTTAGGGCATTGCAATAACAAATGGCACCTGACTTCTCTACAAAACAGTTTTCTCCAACTGATAAAAATACAATAATTTGCTGAATAAATATTGTAAATATTCTAAAAAACACCAGCAGCGCAAATAAATTTTTAACAATTCAAAACGTTTAGTAAACTAACTAATACAAATGCTGGTCTTCAGGCTTGTTTGATGTTTTTTTTTTTTTTATGTGTTGGCAACCTATGAAGATATTTGATGTTTGTGACCATCCAAGAAATACTGAGTTAAGATAAGGTATGTTTAGAACCAGATATTTTGTGTATTCCCTCAGAGGCTTTTTCATCCCTAGAGGGAAGTTCCAGATCTTAAAGTTTTGATTACATTTGGCCTCATGTGACTCTGACTACTCCCATTACCGTCACTTCAGCTAAGGGCACTTACAAAGTAATTATTCAAGAACCCATGATAAAACACATGGCCCTCTACGGGATGGGAAGTGATAAACATTTTTAAGGGAAGCTCAGTTAGATTTCATTTAAATGAGCAAATAAATAAGAACAGCAACATTTAAAATTGTGTTACTTTCAATTTATTCAAATGCTGCTTAACACGTCCAAATAATCTATATTAATGCAATACTGTGAAAAATATCAGCTAAAAGAAGAGTTAATTGTCACGAGGTTTAATAAGAAACATTCTAACATTTTGTTTTAGTTGTAAACCCTCAACAATATGTTTCTTTCTAAATAGGATTTTAACATTTTCATAATATTTCATTTTAAGTTATTGGAATGTTTTAGCGCTTAATTTTTCCAAAGAAACAAATAGAATTACTAAAGAGCACATCTAGCATGACTTATCACATGAAAGCCACAACTGGATGACATCTTTCATCCACTCCCCCCCCCCCCAACCCCCCCCCCCCCCTCCCCCTGTGACTTTAATAAAAAGATGGCAGAATAAAAGTTATCCTCTCTCATCTGCAGTCAAGGGAAAAAGAAAATGGGTATTGAGGTTTACATATCAGCTGACAATCAAACAAACAAAAAACAAAAAAAAAAAAACGATCTGGCCTCTGAAATGATCAAAATACACAAACCCACAACAGATTCTACAGGTGGATGTCTTTATTACTTCAAATTGTTATATTAATACATGCCCTTATTATGGCAGCCTGAATATGGTTTACTGAGTTTCCTCTGAAGACTATCATTTCTAAAACAATAATGCACAGTAGGAGTTTTTATTGGTCTTAAGAAGGCATTTGATACCATTGATCATAGTATCTTCATATCTAAGTTACAGGCTTATGGAATCAGAAGCATAGTTTTGAAATGGGCAATCAGCTAATTACAAGATAGAGGGCAATATGTAGAGTTTGTGTCTGAATATAGGATGTTATGTGGAACTTCGCAAGGCTCCATGTTAGGACCTAAATTATTTATTTTGTACATTAATGATATGTGTGAAGTGTCACAAAAATTACGCTTTGCCCTTTTTGCAGATGACACATTTTTTTTGTTCATGAACGGATTTTAAAACATTAATAAATAGTATTGAACAAGCAAAGGTATTACTTCAGTGAATTTGAGTAAATTTATATTTACGAATAAAAAATATAGTGAAAAAGTTAAATTATTTTTCAATTAAATTGATATTGAAAGAGTTCCAGAATTTAGATTTTTGGGAATAGTAATAGATGAGAAATTAGGATGGAAATATCATATTGCAAAAATTAAAAAGAAAACTTGTAAAAAATCTTTTAGTCTTAAATAAAGCTAAGTATGTGTTCAATTGTGAGTCGATGAGAATTTTGTATTGTTCTCTGCTTTTACCATATTTTCGTTATTGTTTAGAAGTATGGTGTAATTCATATATCGATAACCTAATGCCGTTGATTGTATACAATCAATTACAAAAAGAGCTATACGGATTATAAATAGAGCTGCCCCAAGAGAACACACCACTGAACTGTTTTTCAAGTCTGGACTTTTAAAAATTAAGGACTTAGTTAAATTCCAAACACTATTATTTATGCATAAGGCAAAACATTATCAGTTACCGCCTGTCATCCAAGGTCTGTTTACTCTGAATGAGGATAGTAGCAGAAGACAAAGATGTCTGTTGCTGGTGTAAAACAGTGGAACTTACAGGAACATGACCTTAAAGACTGTTCAAATTTAGGTATAAAGAAAAAAAAATATGAAAATGTGTGAAGTGGCATGTAAAAGTATGTAGAATGTATAATTATATTTGTCATGCCCATGCTCAGGGCATGATGTGGCATTTTTTTATGTTTCTTATGAACTGAGAAGGGGATTAGGGTCAATAAAACGTGTTCTTCAACCTACTCCTTTTCTTACATGGTATGACATGTTTTTGCATGCAACTGAGGCCTTGTTTTGTGTAATGATAATTTAGATGCATTACTATGAAAAGAATAAATAAATGAATGAATAAATGAATAAATAACAAAAGGTCTAAAATAAATACAGAAATAAATCTTTAAAATTATTCTGGCACTAAGCCAATGGAAACTATGTCATCATTACTCTCTAAACAACTAAAACTAGGAAGAGTTTAATCTGATATGATGACATCTGTAAGAAAACAAAGGCTGCCTTTTTATACCTTGTATTGTGTATGTTACTATTGTACCTGGAGTTGTGATCCTGTAGGATTACTGTAAGCATCTAGATTTAAATAAAATATTACCAAGTCAAAAATAAAACAAAACAAAAAATACTGTATGTTGTTTCAATTGGCTGTGGTTACTATCTTGTATATGCTGCCTTCTTTTTACGACTCTTCATACTTTACTAAAGAAGTAATGACTTCCTAGGACTAATTAATTACTATTATGGCCATAAATGTCCTGTTTGTTAAATTATTTTTCACCATGTCTGCTTTCTGACCTGTTTGGCTCAGTTTCATGTCAGCTCCTCTCGGCACATGTTCAGTCTGCCTTAGCTTTCATTCTGTGCATGTTTCTGGGGAATTTTGAGCCAACGTAATCTGGATCTTATCGTAAATAACCAGATCTCCGCATGTGAGAGCCGGGTGAGTTGTCTCGTCATGCCCCACCCTGTGTAAACGCCGCAGGCGGGCGGAGCTCCGAGGATCCTGGCGGCAGCAGCAGGAGCAGACAGCGGGTCCTGGACACCAGACTTCCTCCTTCAGTCGGGGAGGTGAGGTGGGGGAGAAAGAGTAGTCTGTTTGCAGCGCATGTTCTGGGAACAACAACGCAGCCATGGCGCCAGGCCTGTCCGGTGTAGCAGTGTTGGTCTTCTGCGCCGCTATGTCCACGCGTGTCTTCGGTAAGTGGGACTTTTTCCACGATCGCTGCCTGCTGTCTTCACATCTGGTAGGCGAGAGGTTAGCTTCTGGCTGGGTCTCTCACCGCGACCTCAGGCCTTCTGTAGCCCCGTAGGCAGCAGCAGAGGCTGGTCTAGGATAAAACGTTAATTATTAAAGCATTTTATTAACATTAAACGTTTTTTTTAAGTCTTTGCTAACTAAAGCCTCTGAATGTAATCAGTTAATTGCAAAAAAAAGTCTAGACGGCCATCGATTAAAAACTAACTTGTCAAACATTTTTTAAACAAACTTCTTTAATCCGAAAAAAACGTTTTACATGTACTTCGTTTGTTTATTTTATTTGTACGTGTTTCTTAGAACAAAGAGAGGGAAGTAGAAACCACAGCACTTTAATTTTGCTAGAAAGGTAGGGGCAGCTTTCCCAGGTTGTGATTGGACCCCATCCCCTGGCAACAGGGTCTACGTCATTTCCTGTCTGTCCAGGACCACAAGCGAACCGGTCAAAAATAGTCCAAACCACCCCTGTTAGCGTGCTTATTACGAATCTAGTGAAGTAGTTGTGTTACGTACTTCTTTTTAAATAACTTACTGAAACAGTGTCTCATCTCTGGTTTTAGTGAAAAGTACAATTTTAGTAAGAGACGGTAAAATTAATCTGGTTTTGGATAACAATATAAAACTGCACACAGTATGAGCCCCACCACCATACATACTGCTATGTAAATATAAAACGAAGGCTTAAATATAAAACTAAGGCCCAATAGCATGAAATAACTGCATTCAATAATGCTTTTAGATAATTTGGTATTGTTGATGCTCTCGTTGAACTAACAATAGAAAATTATTTACTAGTACGAACCACTGAGCTATATAATACACTGGAGTGCTGATTTTGCCGAAAAACTGAAGTCACTGGCCGCCATCTTGCTACTCCCTACTCTCACAGAATCCCATAGGATTTTGCTGCAACAACAAGCAGTTTTCTGGCTGTGTGAAAACGTTTCACATGTACTTTTACAGTCAGTGGATGTACTAACACTATCAACTACTGGGAAATTAGGTGCTGAAACTTTTTTACATGTTATTCATATTAAATATATATATTTGTATATATAAGTATGTGTATATATAAATGTATACATATATGTATATATATGTTTTTGTATATTGTTGTTTATATATTTATAAATGTTATATATATTTAAATGAATAAAATACAAAATATTTCAGCACATGACTTTCTCAGTACTTGATAGTTTTAGAACATAACATAAGAGAATATGGCATTTGACATTTTAAAAGTTTTAAGCCCCCCCTGAACATGAGAAAATCCTCGTTATTCGATGCTGTAGCGCACATATTCCCTAGTTACTGGGGGAAAATAGGGAGTACCAATATGGCGGCCGGTGGCTTCAAAGCGACACGTTCTAGCAGCGTGCTATTAGCACTCCAGTGAATAATTTAGCTCAGTGGTACGAACATCAAAAGTACCGTATTTTTCGAACTGTAAGCCACACTTAAAATCCTTACATTTTCTCATAAATCTGGTGCGCCATATATATGATAAAAGTTGTGCTTACTGACTGATTTTATGTGGTACAATGTGCTTAAAATGTGTTAAAATGTGTAAGTACAACTTTGGTTAGCAACGAAGCCGCTTCGTTCAGTGGATATTCAGAGCATTACGGTACACTGTGTCACAACCTGATCGGACCTCTGAGCTGTCTACAAGACTGCTTGACTATAATGTTTAAACTAGAACTGCATTCATGTAAAGCAGCCCAAGCCCGGAGTACGTGCTAGTAACAATACAAAAATTAAGTTAATTCAATATAAAAGTTGTTTATTTTGGCCTTATGTTAGAAACAGGGCAGTGTAGTCCAACTACTCTGTCCTCCAGGCAGAGATGTATTGCTCTTCTTCTCAGGTGAGTGTTATAAAATGTATCTGTACAATGGTTAGTTTTATACACAAAAGCTGTAATTTACAGGGTCACCAGTCAGGTTTCTGTCCTTATATTGTGTAAAGCCTCTTTTAATACTAGATAATAACAAAAGCAATACATTTCTAAATAGTTTATAAAGTTTTTCTCTGAAACAATGGGTCATTCTTCCTCAACCTCTTTCCTGTTTAAGCCCTAATGTGTGATGGTTTTAAGCCAAACTATGCATCTAAAACTACAATACGTTGTGCTATTGTACACAAATGCTAGCAGTATATTTTTATTCTACTTTATGCTATAGATTGTTTTTGTTCATGTGTGTACTGCATTATGTCCTTTCCTAATGATCATACAATTAAACAAACGAAACATTTTCGATTTAACTAACACAATATAGACATATGTTTGCGAAAAGCAGTTTTAAAAACAAGTTATTATTCTTTGTAGCATTTAAGTCTGACATAAAAATTTTATTGATTGAATGAAAAACACTAAAACTTCTAAAGCATTCATTCTTAATTGAACTTAGTCAAATCTTTCTCACATTGCAACCACAGGCTACAATGTACTTCATTTTGGGATTTTGTGTTATACGCCAACACAAAGTAATGCTGAATTCTACATGGGAAAAACAGTGATGGTTTCTAAATGTGGTTTAATGATACAAATATCGAAGGTGTGGCATCCAGAATTTGCATTCAGCTCCTTTGAGTTGGAGCCAATTTGTTGCGGTTACAATTGCAAGTCTTTCAGGGCTAGTCTCTACCAGCTTTGTACATGTAAGGACACATTTTTTTTTTTTACTTTACAAAATAGCACAACCTTGGCCTGATTCGATGTAGAGCGTCAATTTTCCGTTGGCAGTAATTTTCAAGCCTTGCCACGAACTCTGAATAAGATTTTGGTGTGGACTTGAATAGAAATATGCTTCCATCTGAACTGTCCCGTTATAGTTCTGGTGTTCAGTAGGGTTGAGCTGCTGGAAGGTAAACTCTTGCCCCAGTTGTCTGTCTTTCACAGCCTCTGAAACGTTTTCTTCCAGCCTTGCCCAGCGTTTGGTTCTGTCTTCCTATCAAGTCTGACCAGTTTTTTCTTTGTTCGGATAAGTAGAGCTTCGCCACAGCATGATTCTAGATTATAGAGAAGATGTGTTCAGGGTGATGTGCAGTGTTGGTTTTCCTTTACACCCAGCATTTTGCATTTTTGCCCAAAAAGTTACATTTTAGTGTAATTGAACTAGGGCACATTCTTCCTTGTTTCTGTGTCTCCTACACATTTTATGGCAAACTTTTAACTGGAAGTTTGTATGACTTTTTCTCAACACTAGCTTTGCTCCTTCCCGTCTTCCATGAATGGCTCTGCCACCCAGCTTTCTTTCGATTTTCAAATGATGGACTGAACAGTGCTGTGTGAGAGGTTCAGAGTTTGAGATTCAGTTTTATAGCCTAATCCTTACGTTTTCATCTTCCTGACCTATTTTCATTTTTCCCTGGTCTTCATGATGCTCTCTGTTTACTAATGCACTCTAACAAATCTCAGATGCTGGAAACAGGACAGCTGGATTTATGATCAGATTAAATTTCACACAGCGGAAATTGTGAAATTTGGAGGCTTGCTCAAGATTTTATTTGGAGATATCAGAATAAATATGGCTGAATAAAATACATGGAACACTTTTTATATTTAAAGGGGCGAATTTCCAGTAGCTCTGGTTCTGTACATAGGTTTTTCCATTAAATGGTCGTGCCCTGTAGGCTTGTCACATTTTATTTCTGTGTTTTACACTTGAAGATGAATATATATTTTTTTCTTCTTTTTTTTGGTCATAGTTCAGGACTAGGCCTCTTAAAGTTGTCAAATACTTTGAAAGTCACGTGTTCATTTCTCTACACTTTATGGTTGGAGTTTAGAGAGTAGCGCTCTGGAACATAAGACTTACAATATGATGCATTAATGTTTGTGGTTGTAATATAACAAAATCTAAACAATTTCAAAGGTTATGGATACTTTAGTTGGACACTGTAAATTGATTCAATAAGAATTATTGTAGCATGTTGTTTTTACGTGTGTGCAATGGATCTACACCTACGACTGTTGACTGAATTTGTTAAATTCAGCTCAGTTTAAACTTAAAAAAACTTAAAAAAGTCGAACTTTTACCATTGATCACGTTTCAATACAAAGTTTGAACAACTTAATTGGTCATTCGTCTAAAGATAGCTCTCTGCCTAACTTTCAGTGGAATGACTATTGGCTATTAACTCGCTTCTTCATGTCTGAATTGTTTCACTTTGTCTGCATTAATGCATCGGTCTATCATTGTTCTTAGTTACAATAAATGTATTTTTCTCTCTTCTGTTACAGCATGGGACGATGACTGTGACAGCTACACAGATTCCAACAATGTATACCATAGATCTCAGGACTGCAAGATAGGATTTTGCTGCGGCACCTGTGAGAACAGACAGTGCTGTACTGATTCTTTCCGAAGGCTGTCTGAACTAGCCCAGCAATCATGGTAGAGAATTTTTCTCCTCAGTTTCTTGTATCCGTTGATCATGGTTTTTATATATATATATATATATATATATATATATATATATATATATGTATGTGTGTGTGTGTGTGTGTGTGTGAAGTGAGTTGCACCAGTACACTGAAAATAGGGATCTAAAAACAAGTAAAATGTTCTTAAAGTTAGTCTATTTGTCCTCGATTTGAGCCAGTAAATAAGGTTATCTGCCAATGGAATAAGTATCTTGACCCCTAAAATAAGATAATTAGACATCTTGCACTTGAAATAAGATGATGGTAATGAATTGTTCCTATTTTCAGTGGAAAAATCTTATTCCATTGGCAAATAGTCTTATTTACCTACTCAAATCAAGGACAAATACACTCATTTCAAGAAAATTTTACTTATTTTTAGTTCTGTTTTTGCAGTGTAGTCATGATTTTGCATTGCAAATAACCTGTTATAGGCTATGGTAATTTAGATAATACAGAATTTACATTTAGGTAGTAGTATGCAAAAAGATCGAAATATAGTTTTCTTATGAAAGATTAGCAGGTCTGATATGAAAGCCCCTTTAAGGTCCCAAATCTGTTCTGTTACTTTGATCGTTGGGCGCTAAAGCTCCTTTTATTCTGTTTTTCAGCCATTCTGTTGTAGATTTATGGCTGTGCAGGATCAAGTTTTGGCCAAGCTTTTAAATAAATAAATATTTCCCTTTACAGTCCCACAGAGGGGAAATTTGTTTCATACAGCTGGGCTCACACATGACTCCATAATACTTGTACAGAAGAGTTCATGACTGACATGATGGCAAGGTGCCACGGTCTGACAGCTGAGAAACAAGCCCAAATCGTCACCCCTCCACTTCTGTGCTTGACAGTGGGGATGATGTGTTTGTTTTGATTAGCAAACTTTATGAACTTTAACCTGCTGTACCTTTTTTAAATCATGTGAAAGTTTTTCATCTCTTGTTTATTAGGTTAGAATTTAATAATTTTAGAGTCTTGTCGAGATAATATATTTGTATTTTCTCGTGAAGAAAAAAAAACATGGGGGGTGGGGTCCTTAATTTTCCAATTACTAAAGAAAACTTTAGATGACAGTAGCGTTGATGTCCTGTTTTTTGTCATTACTTTTTTCAGCGACAGAAAGTTCAGCAGTGATTTCATGGATGACTCACCTGTGCCTATGATCATTAGTATCGTGGGCTCCATCTTTCTTCTTCTCGTCCTCGGCTGCTGCTGCATCTGTCCCTGCTGCTGCATTTACAAGATGTGCCACAAGTCGCAGCGTAAGTAGTTCTCAACATGTTTTCTCTGTGGTTCGTATCTCTTCGGTTTTAGAATTTGCTTTTCTGCCTAAACACACATTACAACCAAAGGTAATACGTGTCGGGGCGTGCTCCGGTGGCGCAGGGACAGTGAGCGCGACGCATATATGGAGGCCTTAGTCTTTGACGTGGCTGACCCGGGTTCAACTCCAGCCTGAGGTCCTTCACCGCATGTCTTCCCCCCTCTCTCAACCCCTTTCCTGTTAACCTACATTAAATAAAACAAGCCACTAGTGCCAGAAAAAGAGTAATAAAAAAAAGGTAAGAAGTATACTGTACATGATTCAGCTTCCACCTTATAACTATGTAAACCTATTGGCACTGTTATTTCTTGCTTTCTAAGCAACCCAGTTGCCTATTTACTGGTTGCTGTAAAATAAAAGCACTCAACCATAACAGCACAATTGAATAAATCTTTGCTGCATTTTTCCTATGCTCTAAATGTAACTAAATACTGTTTGGTAATCATAATACTTAATCTTTAAATTATCATGTAAAATTATTAATCTAAAAATATTTAAATAAAATTTTGCTTATATTTATGCATTACATTGTTTTCAAGAAGCAACTGCAACGTTTAACCTGTTGCCATTTGTTATTGATAATTATAATAAAAAATTACTTTCCATATTTTCTGTCCAATTAGCTAATTATTTGCTGAATGAAAACTAATTAAGAGAGTGGGGCTGCAGTGTGATTACGTTTTGTGGGTATTTTCCAGCATTGTTTGCAGTGTGCTGCTGCACACATAGGTTTCCTGCGCACAACCAACAAGTAACACTTTTTAGAGCTGCTTGGTGTTTGCTAGCCTTTCACTACATGTATTGATGCAGCGCCTGGCTTTTAACTTAGTCAGAAGAAGATCTTGCACTTGTGGTTTCCATTGTGTTGGAGTGTGCTGTCTGCGTACTTATGAAATGGAGCGTCAGGGGACTCATTTGAGGACTGTCGGCCCTCCCACCACCTGACTTTTATTACAGAAGGGTTTGGGTCTTACTGAAACCACAGACATGACATGGAGGGCAAGCTGAGCAGAGGTTGCTGAAGCGTGCTAAATAAGGTTCTACTTTTCAGTCATCATCCCTCAGGTTTATGACACATTCACTCATTAAAGATAATTGCTATTTTGGCTTTATGCCAAACTTTACAGAGCTGTTTGTTTGCCTGGAGAGATTTTGTAGCTGCTGCCTTTTGGTTTGATGCATGTACAGCGGCATGGAAAAGTGTTAGGCCCTTTAGGTTTTTTCTATCTTTGCTTTTATTGTCACACGTTACATTTTTCAGATTGGAAAACAGATTTTAGCATTAGACAAACATGAGCTGCATAAAATCAAGAAGCCATTTTCAAATGATGATTTAATTTATTAAAGGAAAAAATCTATCTAAACCATTCTGACCCTATGTAAAAAAGCATTTACCCACTAAATCTATTTCTGGTTCTGCCAGTCCTGGCAGCAACAACTGCTGGCAGTGTTGAAGCCAACTCTCTTTTGCAGATAATTTTCCTTCAGCTACTTTGGAGCATTTTCTAACATGAATGGCCTGTTTTAAGGATTTCGGCATCTCTATCAGATTTGGGTCCAAACATTGACTAGGACCCTTCAAAACCTTAATTCCATAATGGAGATGGATGTGTTGGTGTGCTTTGGACCATTGATCTACTGCAGTACCCAAATGTACTTGAGTTCAAGGTTTTGACCTAAGGACTAGTAGAAAGCACAATTCATGTTTCCATCAAATACAAAAAGTGCTCCAGGTCAGTGTCAACTTTATTTTACTAGCACTTAACAGCAAACAAGTGGCACCAAAGAGCTGCACACAAAATGCAGAATAATTGACAGTAGTTTAAAAGAAAAGATAACACATAGAAGATAGGAATAAAATGTTCCATAGCAAATAAATAAATAAAAATAATATAGAAATGGTTAAAATAGCATGTTTTATTAATTTCAAAAGCCAAGGAGAAGTGGCGGGTCATTAAAAGCACTTTAAAGGGGAACTGTCATGCTTTTAATGCCTACCTTTTCACATTTAAATCATTCAGTTGTGGTTTATATAAAATGGAACTGCAATTATTTGGTCTGATTTCCTAGTTATTGTTGCCCCACCTCCCATCTTTTACCATTGTTCTGAGGTTCGTCTGAGAGGAACTTGTTTTGGTGTGGTCCCTTTAAAGCAGCGTTAAGCAATATTTCACCACTAGGCGGGGCTTGAGCACTATCTATAGACCAAAACTAAAAGTGTATCAAGCCACGCCTCTCTCTACCTCCGCTCCAGCTGCAACCCGGCACCCATTTCCCCTCCCCATTCTCGCCTCCAGTGCGTATATTTACTAAGGATAAATACAAAGCAAAACAGCATCACCTTTTAGAGGAACATGTCTAGTGAAGAAGTAAGTAACTTTTAACTTCATATTGCTGTTAGCAAGAGAACATTTTTATCTGCTTGACATGCAATACTGCTCTGCTGGTGGCATTTTGTGGGCAGGGAGGGGCTAAGCCATGAGTGGCAGCTGTTCACGTGCACGTACGTTGTTTTTGTTGTTTTTGCTCCTTTAAAACTAAAGGCGCCACTTAACACCCACCCGCTCCCAGGTTCCAGAGTGCTCCAATTCACCCTGTTTGGCCAGTTTTGTAGTATGTTGGGGGACAATAGCTATGTTCCATCGGATTGAAATGTATTCTGATTAAAAAACAAAAAGCAATCGGATTGTACCTTTTTTAAATTTTCACACAATCAGTTAATCCAATCATAATGTGCGTGTGTATGCGTCTGGCTTTATTCAGAATAGAACCACTGACATGCGCAGTGATCAAATCTCCCTAAAAAACACAGAAGAACTTCCGTCTTTGCTGAACAACAAGAAATACTAAACAAAGCAGTATCGTATGAGAGTTTGTCTTCCAAGCGCCCAGGCTGAACTTGCACCAGGTTCTAATTACGGTTGAAACGTTACTGAATAAATAACAATTTTGAGCTCTTTTATTTTTTCGAGCAGAAAGATTGTATGAGGAGCCGGACAGTTTTGGTTCCCGACATATTTCTGTCACTCAACAACCCGACTGAGCTGATTCTGATGACAATATTCCAACTGGCTTGTTTACATGATGCATTTTTATCCAATTGGCTCTTTATTCCGATTACTTTTGTCCATGTAAACATAGCTAGTGTAATGAATTATGTGGATTAATACACCTAACAACCAAACATTTTCACTTATCCACTTGCAGATTTGCTAAATTATTAAGAACAAAGTCCATGACCTTGTTTAGGAAGTCCACAGCAAATACTGTGGCCTAATTGTTCAAAAATGTAATGGATATCAAAGAAAAATAAGCGGATTGAAAAATATGACCCAAACAGAATATAAAAATTTCTACGCAGTACCTGGACAGACTAAATTTAACCTTTTTTCATTCATAGAGACTCCAAGTACTCAACAAAATGTATTTAAGGGCTAAAAATGGATTTTGCATTATATTCCCCCTTTAGAAGGCCTTGTCTTATATGAATCTGTAGGTTATTCCATAGTTTTGGGGCCACAACAAAAAAAAGGCATGGTCACCTCTACCTTTCTAGTTGAACCTCATAACATCTAAGAGCAGCTGATTTATTTATTTTTTACCTTAGTGCTCTCGTGGGTGTATGTCGTTGTATAAGATCCATTAAATACGATGAAGCAACACCATGGTAAATGGTAAAATTGCCTGTACTTGTGTGTAGCCCTTTAAGTCCTGAGGACCTCAAAGCACTTTACACTAAATTCAGTCATTCATGACTGTGGTGAGCTACATTGTAACCACAGCTGCCCTGTGGCAGACTGACTGAAGCAGGGCTGCCACACAATTGGTGCCACTGGGCCCTCTGACCACAGACAGCAAGCAAAGCGGGCAAGTGTCTTGCCGAACGACAATGACTGAGACAGAGCGGGAGTTCGACCAGCAACCCACCAGTTGCCATTAAGACTCTCAAAAACCTGCAGCAATTATTTTTTTTAAATCAATTATTTGGCTAACAGGACGCCAGTGTAGTGAAGCCATTACTGGGGTTGTATGTTCTTATTTTGTTGTTCCTGCTAACAGACCAGCAGCAGCATTTTGTGTTAGCTGCCAGTCATGAAGGGATGGTACTCCAGACAAGTTGATATACTGAATAACTACACATAATAACCACACCAATTTGCTTTGTAAATTTAAAGTAGCTGTCAAAGTTTGTTTGATAGAAATGGGTCTAGAATGCTATTAGACAGAGCTGATTGCCCAAATACCATAACCTCTGTTTTATAATTGTTGAGGAGGAAAAAGTTTTGAGTTCATTCAGGCCTGTATATCAGCAAGAGAATCTAATAACAGCTTCAAGTAGTTTGGTTTTGTATGAATGGCCAGATAGATTGAATGTCATCAGTAAAGGAGTCAGTTCATAGTGAGGGATATGGAAGTATCTCATCTCACCTTGACATCCTATTTGTCTGCTTTTAAAAAAGGAAGTTGTTGCTGATGGGGCTGTTATCTCTAGCAGGAAGCTGCCTGTCGCAACCACAGTTTGGAAAGTGTTGACAATGTTCTACTTTCATCTTTTTATGATATGTTTAAAATGACATGGAATATTTCTGATGAAAAGCATAATTTTGGTAACACAACAGCTGTAAACATGTAAGTCTGTATCTGAGTAAAAGTAAATGATCTGTATTGAGCATAAGTACATGATTTGCTGTGCTTGTGTGTCTTGTGTGGTTTGTCTTTCTCCAAGTGCTCCACAAGGCTGATCATCTGCTGTCCCACATGTGTAGATTGGCGACTTGTTTATGGGGCAATAGGGCGCCATCTCATTAAAATTACAGGAAAAGGCATTGACTGTAAATATCACAAAATAAAAAGTAATTGTCACATCTGTTCACTCATTAAATGTATGTGACTTGATTTTTCAGCATTTCTAGTATATTTATGCTTATTTGATGTTATTTTGTGTGTGTAAAACTGTTGGCTTCCATGTTGCTTCATGTTTCCATGTGACTTCATGCTGGTATCTAATATGTTTCTTCTTTGCAGCTATGGCCAATTAGCGCTTTTTGTGTCATTCTTCATCCAATCTCGTTAATTCAAGATGTGTGCCAAGTCACTCCCCTGGCATCTTAGGCTACGTTCACACTGCAGGCCTTGATGCTCAATTCCGATTTTTTTTGTGAAATGAGATTTTTTTGCGTGTCTGTTCACATTTCCAAATATATGCGACTTGTATGTGATCTCCTGTGTGAACTGAATGCGTTCAACCGAAGTGTCCCGCATGCGCAGTAGAGGATGCGATGACGTCACACGTAGCAAGCGTCCTCAGTGTTTGTGGAAGTAAACATGGATTATAATGCTGGCGCGCATTTTGCGGTCATTAATTTATTTTATAACCGGAGCTTTCCCTCCATTGACTGCTCTTCTCATTGTCGTCTGCTATGTGTGTCGTTTTTCTTCCCACTTCTGCATAGCAGGACGCAGAATAGTGACGTTTGTCGAGTATCGGTGACGTACAGGTCGGATGAATGTGACCTGGCCGTACAGACACAGGTCGCATTTGAAAACATCAGATACGTATCGGATTCAGGACCACATATCCAAGCGGCCTGGGTCGCATTTGAAAAAATCTGATCTGTGTTGTTCAGACTGTCATGAAAAGATCAGATCCAGGTCGCATATGGGCAGAAAAAATCGGAATTGGGTCACTTCAGGCTGCAGTGTGAACGTAGCCTTAGATGCGTGGGTGCAAATGCAATTTAAAGATACTAACTCAAACGGAAGAGTGAGAAAACAACAAGACGGGGAGAGAATGGTAGCCTCGTGAGACCATCCTGATCTCGCGAGCTTTCAAGGTTTCACTCGCAGATCAGTCTGGCTACTCTCCGTTAAAGAAAATTTGGAGCCGTTCACCAAACGAACGTCCAATCAGCGTTGGCTTTGAGGCGGGTTGAGGTGTGACGCAACGGGAAGCGCGTCAGTTCAGTCTAAACAACATGGCGGCTTCAGCCGATGAAACTAGCGTTAGCGTAGCTATCGAGCAAGTTTTATCGGAATTACATTTGCTGAGCTAACGAGCCTTTACCTGCAGCAGCAAGAGTAGCTTGGCTTGTGGTTGTGTTTTCGTCGTCGCTCTGTTACGAGCGACGACGAATCTGATTGGTTCATTTGGCCCGTCTATCACCAACATAGGCCAATCAGCTAACCAGTATTTTCGCCCCTTCCCAAAGTTACTTCAACGGAAGGTTTCCAGATGGATATGCGGAGCAAATCTATCTGGCGGAGTCAGGTAAAGAGAATGGCGCAGCAAAAGAGCATTTGGCCATTTATATGCAGAATAATTTCTCGAGCTTGTGCTGAAAAAAATAAAGGCGTTAAAGGAAGTTGGACTGGACTGACCAGACTTAAAAAGGAGCTGCCAAGTGACTGCGGATGGATATCTGTTCAAGTATTTCTTTGAGCCGTAAACCGGCTTAAATCGGAGGCAACCGGATTTTCGTTCTTTCTGAAAACGTTACGACACCTATCCAGGAGTCTTTGTCAAATGACTTGACAAAGACGCCAATCTACACATCTGGGACTATAGACAGTATTTAAATTTCTTGACAAAGTCTCCTGGATAGCCATCAAAACATTTTCAGAAAGAACTGAACGAAAGTCCGGTTGCCCGCTGATTTAAGCCTGTTTGCTGTTGTGATGATCCGGATAACTGAGAACTTACACAGGCATATTTCTTTTAGCCCCTCCACCACACACACACACACACACACACACACACACACACACACACACACACACACACACACACACACACACACACACACACACACAGATTAGGTTCCCCCTAATCTGTATTTTCTTCGAAATTAAGTAGATAAATAGTATTTTTCACACAATATATACGATGAAAGAGAACCACAGAAGTGGATAATACAAAACAAGAAATAAAGTTTAAAAAAAATAGCTGAAACGGTAAAAGAAGCAGTAGTTCTCAGCGTGCAGAAAACACAGGCATGCTGCACGATGCGGCTTCCTCTGCCCGGGCGGCGGCACGCTGGGATCAGATCCAGGAATGCTCAGTGTCTGAGTCATTGTTTCCACGACAACCATTGAGGGGAAACTTCAAGGACGGCGAACGTCATTTACAGGAAGTCGTCACAAAGACGCCCACCCAGTCTTTAAAAAGCCCCGCTTAGACAAGTTTTTTTTTCTGCTGAGGGCACACACTGCGCCTACACCTTCAGTCTGAAACAACGTGATGATGTTATTGTTTTTTATAGCAAACAAGGCATGTGTTTAGTGGAATAAATAAATGTGTGTACCTTTTTTATAGTTGTTATATGTGCATGTTTTATGCCCACTTAAAAAAACACATTTATTACTGTCTAATCCAGGTTTGACTCAGTTCCTTTATTACGACTAAATAATATTTTAATACTTTGACGCTAAATGATTATTAAAAAATGTTTCTTCATATCCTTGTATACAGACATGATGTGTAAAGAAAGATTCAAATAATTTAATGATATCCATTGAATTAATATTTATTTAGCACTGGAAATGTTTTTTTTTTTTAAACTGATCATCTATTTATAGCCAAGTGTAATTTTATGGATTTTTACAGATAAAAGCAGAAGTAATAATCGGAGTTCCTATGTGGAACAAATCGATGATTGTTTTGTTTAAATGTTTTTTGTTTGTCAAAGTGTGAGGAGAAAAAGTCTGTAAAATGAAAATGTGTACGATGGGAGACAATTTTTTTATATAACTTTTCTTGTTTAATTGTGTTAAGGTTTCTAGGGTAAAATCTATTATTTCCATTTCAGCAACAAGTTTAAAAAAAAAGTTGTTTCTGGACCATGTCTGTGTTAACTGCAAATTAGTTTTAGCTTCTTAGTGGATTTACCTTATTACCTCCTTCCTGCTAAAACATTTTATACTCCATTAGACAATAAGTCAACAAATATATGATTAGAGAGACTTAGTCCATGGTACTTAAATAATTGCCTTATATTGCTGTCCTGCCAGGTCTTTCTGATTCCGAACATGTTATTAGCGTTGACTGTTTAACTCTTAAAATAATAATAATAATAATAATAATAATAATAATAATAATAATAAAATAATAACAATAACAATAATTAAATGTTACTAGCATATTAATTATTTCATATATTCCTCATCCTTGTTTTCTTACAGCTGTAGTTGCTACCACCACCCACACCACAGTGGTTACCTCAGCCCCTCAGCAGTACCCCCGGCAGCCAACGTCAGTGCCTGGACCTCCCCAGACCTACCAGGCGACCCACTACCCCCCCTACCAGCCCATGCCAGTTCAGCCCGGCTATGGAACACACCCGATGCCGACATCGCCTTACAAAGGACAGCAATTTACCCCAGGACCCCCGCCACCTTATCAGGATGCCAGTAAGTGTGAATTATGAATTAGGAAAACCACTGAAAACTATAAGAGTTTTGTTGTTTCTAAAACCAAATATATTTAGATACTCTGCAGAGAGACACTTAATCTTTTTTTCCTCACTTTTTTACATCAAGTCAGAGCAAACCTTTCCTGGTTAGGATTACCAAATGTATACCTTTTCCTCTGCTGGATTTTTAACCCATTTCTCCTGACAGCACTGGTGTAACTGAGTCAGGTTTGTACGCCTCCTGGCTTATGCACACCTTTCCAGATCTGATCACACTATTTTTATGAGGCTGAGATCAGGGCTTTCTCATGTCGACTCCAAAACATTGACTTTGTTGTCCATAAGCCACTTTGTAACTAATCTGGTGGTCTGATTAAGAGTCATTATACATTTGGGAGACATATAATTTCCTGGCTGATGTCCTCTTAATATTTCCACATCATTTTATTTCCTCTGAAAGGAAAAGTCCGGTCAGCAAGGAAGAATCAATGGATCATTATCTATACCTAAAACTAATACGTTTGCGGTGATTTAATGAATTTAGCGTTAATCAGTAAAAAAAATTAAAATATTCATTTTCGTTGCGATCACTGAGTCTGGTAACACCTCACACCTGAAATCTTCTGGCAGTGACGTCACGGTGCGGTAAGCCGAAGGCCATTCTCCACGCTTTACAAGCAAATTTAATAGGAACTATTATACACACCTGCGATCAAAAACAATTATTTCAGATTTCGAAAGGACTTCCACATTGAAATTTGCGAGAGCTATTGTTAAAGTTACAATGCCCACGTGCATGGCAGTTGGATGTTCCAATACATCGGGTAAAAATGAAAAAAAAAAACATTACTTATTTCATCCTTCCGATTCATGATCCACCACAAGTTCGTCATTGGGTTGCCAACTTGAAGTCAGGTTGCTGTCAAGAAAGTTTTCTATTTATTCCAAATCGCTATTAAGCGGGTCAGAAAATGGATGGATGGATATCAAATGATGACGATAAATCCACGGAACTCCCATCGCTGTCGCTATTTAATCCATTACTCTCTGCTTCGCATAGTGCACTGGTCGTCGCAATCTTGGATAATAGTGCGTAGCATTCAAATGAAAATTACTCTAATTAAAATAAAACATCATTTATTGAACAGTATGTAATCATTTTATATTTAAAGTACTTTTAGAAGTTTGAATTCTGAATATAACCGGACTTTTCCTTTTATGCCATCTGTTTGGTGAGGTCCACTAGTCCTTCCACCAAAACACACAAACAACATGATGCTGCCACCCTTTTACTTCCAAATGTCATTTTAGCCACACTCTTGAGTTTTAGTTTCATCTCCAAAAGTAAAAGTCGGTGTCCCTGAAAGCATTTGCAAACTGCAGTCTGGCTTTTTATCTTTCTTTTAAAACAATGGCTTCATCCTCTTTGTGTTGCTTCTGAACTCATGTTCGCACAGTTCATGTTTCTATGTGGACAAGGACGTTCTCTTACCAGCTTCAGACAACGTCTTCATAACATCAGTTTGAAATAAAACACGTTCGTCTCTAGGACACAGAGCCTCTTCCTTTCTGAAGGACTTGACCTTCCCATGATTTTTATAGTTAATCTCTACCTAAAGATAAAACTCTTTAGATGGCGATTCTCAGACATCTAGAAACTATACCTAAAGATGAAGCAGAGTAGTCCACAGTTCTCCTCTTGATATCTTGCTTAATCCTTTAAAGCCTGATACAGGTAATTATGAGAAATTTTCGATTTAAAAAAAAAAATCTTTTTTGGGTCCTTTTTTAATTTTTTTTTGAAAATAAAACTTTAGGCTTTCAAATTTTCTTTGTGTCGTAACTGATACGTTAGACCAAAAAATACATTTTCCTCCATGTTTTTTGCGTTTTTATTTTAGGTGTGTAAAATTTTACATTTGTATGTTGTAAATTGTATGTTCAGACAAATACTGACTTTGTTGAAAAAGTAGAAGTAAAGGTCTCAGAAATATTTCTAGCAAAAATGATATATTTGGAGTTATAGTGTTAAATTAGTCTGTGTTTTCACACCAGAAGCCAGTGGTTATTACCTTAAACACTGACTTCCTACATTTAACTCAAATGATGTGAATTAAGCCATCAGAACTTGCTAAGAGAAATTGATGTTTTTTATATAGTGTATGTAAATACACTATATAAATCTATATATATCTAGTTTCAACTCTATGTTGAAGCTCTGAAAACTTGGCTGCTGTTGTGCAATCCTGTTACTCCAGAATAGCAGAAGTGGAGGTGGATTAACCACTGAGTTATTTTTGTTTTTTTCTTAAGTCACAGGAAACAGATTATTTAAAGACCTCTTTTGTGGTTGAACGTTTTTCTGGCCCTTTCATCTCATGCTTTTTCATTTCTTTTTCCAGTTGGTCCAGCCTACCCTCCTCCCCACCCAATGCCTTACAGCCAGGCAGCGTTTAGCCCCGGACAGCCAGCGTACCCCCTACAACCTCCCACCCACCCACAGCCCAACGCTCCTCCCTCTCAGATGGACTTCCTAGCACAGCCTGCATACAACCCAGAATTTGTTGTACCGCCCAACAACGGGTAAAAGTATCTCGTGTCACAAACTGGGAGATTAAAAGTGGTCTTTGAATGAAGACAAGAAATCCTACAGAATCTGGCTTACTTCAGTTTGATATTAAAGATGAAAGTGTAATGTTACAGCTGAACGTCTGTTGTGGTCGATTGACAAAATGTTGGTGCCTTTTGACTTGTATTGCATGGACATTCAGCGTACAGATACACATATATGGTAACATTGTCTGATTCAAGTTTACTCGTGGCTCCTTAGACATCTTGGAGAAGTGAAACATCTGACTTCAGTTTTTTTAAGTGTGTGGATATATTTCAGCTCTATGACTATGCCTCAAAACTTCCTGTTTGCCTTTTATGGCCATCAGCCAAACCTACTGGACTCCTTCATTCACCTTCAGCAACTCAGTGACTAGACTTTGAAAAAAAGGTGCTTTCATGTCTATCCTCTTCACCTCAAGTATGTGCCAGATTCTTGCTGAAGTGCTTCAAACTTCATTCTTTCTGATCATACTGTTGTTTTTTTTACTGTTGTAAGATGTGTATTCATTTTCAAAACATTTCTGGGATACTTTGTTTTCTAGAATCTTCGTTAAAGGGAACATTTATTTTGTCATCAGTTAAGAAAACCATTAAAAACCACTGCTTAGATATGTGATGGAGTTCATACACTTGGGTTTGTATTGCTTTTCAGATGTACATCTGTACACGTCTGAGCTGAAATGCATTGATGTCTTCATTCAGCATTACTTAAGGACTTTCCTTATCAGTTGACCAAACATTCAATCTAACCTAAAAGGGAGAAATGTTACACTCTTGAAATGCAAGACACAAATGTGCCTTCATAGCAAGGTTGGGGAAACCCCACAAGTTGATGTCATGGCTTTGTAAATTTCAGATTTTTTTCTTCAATTTAAATTATTTTGTTTTAGAGCACCTTAAATACATTTTTGTTCATTTCTATTTCAAAGTATTTAATCCGGTAGCATCACAAACTATTTCACTTCTTTGCCATTAGAAATTCAAATTAGACGTTGAAAGAAGTTTTTATTTTATGCTGTTCTAATTAGACAGTGAAATCGTTTTCTAATGTTTTGTTTCCATCAAATACCCTGTAGCTGCACAACTTATTTTGTGAATAGTTGATGCTTATTTTCAGCTTTTGTGTATTTTTTGTGAAATTGTGTGTCGTGTTTCTTGTCCTGTTAAAAAAGAATCCAAGTTTTTGCATTTTTGAATGGTTTTGAAGACGTCTTTTTTTTCCGCAGTGATCTTGCTTAAACTGGAAAAGACACCAACGAGTTCTTTGTTCGTCTTCTGTCTAAACCTAGCAGTTTTTTTTTCTTCTGGTTTTATATCCATCATAGTCCAGTTTTGGTACTCCAATTGGGGTTTTTCAGGTTTGTTTGGATCACTGTCACTAGGAAAAGAACAACAGCTTAGAGTTCACTTTTTTCATCTTTTGTTCTCTTCTAGATTTTCTTTTTTTTTTTTGTCATATCATGTAAGTAGTGTACCGTTTATTTTACAGAATTTCATTTTTGTTTTCCTGCTTGCATCTGGTTATTTAAATTAACCTTCAATAAAATAGGGAATGTGTAGAGCATTCAAATCTTGTTGTCATGTCCTCTGCAAAATAAAATTATGCCCTCTTAGTTTTGTTTCTGTCTTTACAGACACAGGAGTGTGAAAGCAATGTGCCGGAGGACCGGTGTTCTCTCTTGGTATAGTGAGCCTCGACAGTCCAGTCAGCTGAAAACCAGCGAGATGAGCCGGTTTACATAGCTAAATTCTCACCTAAAAACTTTTTCACGGTACTTTTTGTGACAGAAAGCGCAACATATGCAACTTTATTTTCAGCATTTGACTCCTCTCTGCCATTGCTGTTTATGTTTGAACAACTCGTTAAAACCATGAATCAAATGATAGGGCAGGCCATGATGGATACACCGGACTCATCCTTCAAATCTGGGGAAAAGGAGGGCTGCATTGGTGTGCGGTGTTTGAAGAAGCCTTCGAATTTGGACTGCGTCACAGTGCTGTGACGTAATCGGCCTTCAAATTCCAACTATATCTAGCTGCAGCTGTGGACTCTACAAAATATGTCTAACAGCTGCAGCTAGACCCTTCTCAAATTCGGCCTTCGAAGGATGCAGTCCCCCCCTGAATGGGGACAGATGTGTCTAAATGCAGGAGCTCTATCTGCAGGACTTAAGTTCTGCAAATGTTTAGGGTATATTTTTACTAGCTTTACACATCCAGAGACTGAAATGTGTGCCCTTCTCTGAGAAAATTTTAATCCTGAATCAGGTTGGATTGAAAGTGCCTGGTCACTCATTTTCAATACATGCCAAAGATGCCCATTTGTATTTATGTCTGGACTTTGACTGGGACATTTTACCACAGGAATATGCTTGTAATAATATTTGCAGTGTTTCCATAAAAATAAGAAATGCTAGTAAAATCACATGAATAAGTTTATTGCCATAACTCATAAAAAAAAAAAAAAAATGGCGGCGACAGATTTAAACATGAGATATATGAATATATCAGCCATGTCACTGTTGCCTATCATCAGCAATCAGAGGAAACACCGGTGTCTTACTAAGTTGTTGGAGTGATAAGCCCCTTATACTTGGGAGTGGCTATGTATGCAGCATTTTTGGGAAATTGTCGTCGATTTTACTGAAGAGCTGTACATTCACCTTGTCGTGTTCTTTCTTTATCACCAGTAGTAACATCTGGTTGTTGATCATGTGACTCGTGATGCGAAAAAAGTTTCAATTGCAGTTTTGTAAAAAATACCAATTTCGATGCTCCATCCTAGCATAAAAATGCAGCATCTCATCCTAGCACAAAAATATTTTATCGAAAACCATGAGTTTTTTTCTGAAATTGTTGTATTTTCATTCTGGAAATTTATTTTTGTAATTATAATTTGTGCAATTTGATGGCTGATGGAAAAGCAGCTATAGTCTTTATTTCTGGTTGGGGGTTGATTTTATAACGTAATACACAACTGCATTCCTGACTTGACTGCTGTGTCACTTAGTCTTCAAGGTGCTGTTTTTTTTCCCCTTAAATGTTCTTTATCAAAGCTTTGAGACCTTTACAAAATAGCTAGATTTATACTGATATTAAATGACACAAAATTTATTTTAATTTATATTGCACCAGTTCACAACACATGTCATCTCTAGGCACTTTACAAAGTCAATTCAGTCAAATCATCGAGACAATCCCTTTGCAGCAATCCCTCTGAGTATGCATGTAGCAACAGTAGAAACAGAAAGAAACCTCCCAGCAGAACCAGGCTGAGTGTGAGCGCCCATTTACTACATCTACACTCAGATGGACTGTGTTCACTAATTAGGATACTTATGAAAGGGAGATAATCATAATCATCTTTATTTCTCATTGGAGCATATGACGTTCTAGTGAAATTTGTACGTTGCATTCAAGCCATCCCTTTTAGGGAGCAGTTGACTGCCAATGGGCAGCACCCAGAATCAGAATCAAGTTTATTGCCAAGTAGGTTTCCACTTACAAGGATTTGACTTGGTGTTGATAGTGCAGACAAAACAAAATAAAATAGAATAGATATATATACAGAAGCTATATGCACACAGTAGACTGCATTAATGTAACGCAGAAGCTTGTAAGTCCTGAACGGGGGGAGGCAGTGTCCAGTGTCACGGGCGGCTCTTGGCCTTGTTGATAAGGGTGGTAGCAGATGGGAAGAAACTGTTCTTGTGGCGGGAGGTTTTGGTCCTGATGGACCGCAGCCTCCTGCCAGAGGGAAGTGTCTGCAATAGTCTGTGACTGGGGTGCGAGGGATCAGTCACAATCTTCCCTGCACGCCTCAGAGTCCTGGAGGCGTACAGGTCCTGGAGAGATGGAAGATTGCAGCCAATCACCTTCTCCTGCTTTTGGACTGTGGGAGAAAGCTGGAGTACCCAGTGAAAAGACCCTAGGGTGGGATTTGAACCCAGTACCATGTTGTTGCAAGGCAACAGTGCTATCATCTGTGCAGCCCTATTGTGATATAACAATGAAATAATAAAGTGTGATGTCATTGGACACATCTTCAACATCAGTCTAAAGTTGGGCGAAGTACCACAGTTGTGGAAAACATCCTGTGTGGTACCAGTGTCTAAGAACACACCCAAAGGACCTCAACAGCTTACAGGCTGCTTGCGCCAACATTGCATCTGATGAAGACCTTCGAGAGATTGATCCTCTACCATCTTCTCTCACTAGTGAAGACTACATTGGCTCCACTGCGGTCTGCCTACCAGGCTGGCAACATCTACCTGCTACGAGTTGGAGAATCCTGGGAGCAAAAAGAGGATCAATTCTTTTTTATTTTTCAAGTGCCTTCTGCACCATTCAATCATGACTTCTGATAGACAAGCTGGAGCGGTCAGGAGTGGACCACCCCCTGTCCCAGTGGATACTGGATTATCTCACTGGTCGCCTGCAGTATGTGAGGACACGAAGCTGTGTCTCTGACAAGCTGACCTGCAGTACAGGAGCACAGCGGGGAACTGTGCTGGCACATTTCTGTCCGCTCGCTACTCATTGATCATTTGGGTTAAACTGTTTTAGCAAGTGTGTACTAATTGAGTTTAAGGTTTTATATCTTTTTTTTAAGTCAACAATATATGTGATTAAATATTGCCTTTGGCGCCACAGAGTAATTTCTTATGAAATAGTTGTTTTCTGATGGTTTACTTTGGGCATGATTTTGTTGAAGGACAAAAATCATAACATAGTTAAAAGCTCAGAAAAGTTGATTTTGCATGTTAAACCCCATATAAAAATAAAAACATGTTAGTTTATGATATCCTACTGTTTGATTTTCTATTTTATTAATACAATTTGGTGATGGGTACCTTTCTACACGTTCCTGATCATTATAACTTCTGATGGAAATCTAACCTCCCTTAGAGCGCTTTGGATCGTCTACATGTTGAATCGTCTTGTTACAGAAAAGTGTAATGAAATAAAACTTGCCTTTGCCAGTGTTTTATACATCTTTAATGACAAATCAAACTAAATCAATTGCTATCAAGATAATTCTGGGAAGAATATTTTAGCACTGACTGACCTATATATAATATATATTTATTTTAAAAGAGAGGTAGAAAACGGTGACACCGGTGCCATATGGTTCTGCAGACCTGAAAAAACAGACAGAAAAAAACATTAAACATGCTGTTCTTTGGGGAATAAAAAGCTGCCTTCTATGTCTATGATGGAGATGCTGTAGGATTAGCTTCAGATGCTCAACTACAAGAGAAGAGATCTGTTGAGACTGGGTGGATACATGAAGTGCTTTAGGGCTAATCTGGGTGGAGTCATTTATTGCTATCACATGTTGCACAATAGGGGGAAAAAACCCCTGAACGCTTGAATCTGGTTGTGGCTCGAGTTTTTATCCCAGCAGGTTTTATGGTCAGTTTTGTTGTAAATGTAATAAAGTGTTGTTGCAATGAAAAATAATTCTCGCAATTCAGTTGAAGAAACAGAAATACTCCTATATTGTGGGGGCAATACACATTCATGTAATATTTATTTGTTCTTTGGCCAATCTTATAAGACTTATTTAGCGTCTATTCAACAAAATACAGCAATATTATGGTATAAGTCCCTATAGATGTTCCAAAATAATATGTTGATTTAAAGTGGTGAAATACTGTGGTCTAATAAAGACTGTAATGTTAATGTGTGGGGGAAAAAAATCAAAATAGAAAATCTGTATATCAGAGCCATTCTATCTCTGCTGTTGTCCAATGAAATGCTTCTTTCATTGGACAACTCAACCGGTTCAGTGAGTTTTTTCCCCACCCTGCTTGCTCTAAAAGTTTCATTTCAGTCTTCTTGGTCTCAATCGTCTGGAAAAAAAACCCTTCAAACTTTAATTTTAATTTTAAAAGACCAAGATCTAAAGGAATGGCAACAATTTGACCAGTTTAGATGTTTTGCCCTTCCCCTACCACCTCACTCTGAGAAGTGTTCTCCATGTGTTGAGGAATGCTGTTTGGTTTGTTGTTAGTGGGTGGGACATACAGGTTCCAACAGTATCATACTGCAAGTCCAACTTATTTCCTCGGTAGTGTGTTTCACGGCAATCACCTCAGGTGTTTAGGTTAAGATTTTGGGTGTTTTCTGGTACCTTTAATATGAGGTGAGTTCTCTTTTCTCATTTACTTCTCATTCATGTCGGTTTTTGTACTTTGGACAATCCTTACACACATGACAGGAAACACAAAGTGAAACTAAGATCCAGCTACAAAGTTTAAATGCTATATAACAGTGTGCAGATAATTAGCCTTTAATAAACTGTTATGTTTTTATCTGCCAGATCTCTTTGTCAGTTTTTTACTGGTGTCAGTGTTACACTTTAGTAGCTGCAGCATCTTTCTTTCCATAAATGTCCGAAATCTTTTTTATTCTGTGTTTTACAGCAGATAACACTCAGTATTAGGATTGAAACAATAAATTCCATGAATCTCAGGGGTGTGATAAGCATTGCTGTGGTGACTGCAATAATAAGTATTGTTTCAAAAACAAAACTAACTGTTTGACTCTAGAAGGCAATGCAAGGCAAGTTTAATTGTAAAGCACATTTCAGTAACAAGACAATTAGAAGTGCTTTTCATGCCATTCAGTGACTTATAGACTAACAAATATTTTAAAGTCTATTCTCTGAGATACAGGGAGCCAGTGTAAGGACTTTAGAACTGGGGGGATGCGCTCTACTTTCTTAGTATTAGTGAGGACGCGGGCAGCAGCGTTCTGGATCAGCTACAGCTGTCTGATCCACTTTTTAGGCAGACCTGTGAAAACACCGGTGCAGTAATTGATTTGACTAAAGATAAACGCATGGATTAGTTTTTCCAGATCCTGCTGAGACATTAGTCCTTTAATCCTGGAAATGTTCTTCAGGTGATAGAAGGCTGACTTTGTAATTGTTTTTAGATGTAAACTTTTAGAAGTTTAGCTCTGAGTCCATCACTACACCCAGATTTCGGGCCGGATTAGAGGTTACTAGCTAAAGCAGCTGAAGTTGTGTGCTGACTCTTGATCACTCCTCTTTTGGTCCAAAAATTAATACTTCAGTTTTGTTTTTATTCAACCACTGAAAAAATTGGCACACCCATGCATTGATTTCTTCTAAGCATTTCCTCAGTGGTTGAATGGGTCCATGGTCACTTGGTGACATGGTGATGTAGAGCTGTGTGTCGTCTGCATAGTAATGGTAGCTGATGTTGTTGTTTTTTTATGATCTGAGCTAGAGGGAACATGCAGATATTGAATAGGAGGGAACCCAAGATGGAACCTTGGGGAACCCCACATGGGATTTTTGTTGCCTCTGGTGTAAAGTTACCTACTGATACCAGAAAGTCCCTGTCCTTTAAATAGGATTTAAACCAGTCGATGGGTTTCCCATAAAGGCCGACTCAGTTTTCCAGGCGCTCTGACAATTTGGAGCGATCGACAGTGTCTAGTGCTCCACTTAGGTCCAATAATACCAGCACTATCTTCTAAGCTTTTGTAGTTTATTTGGCTGAATTGGGACATTTTGTCAAAATCATTTCTAGTTGGAGACCACTTGGGTGCTGAACCTGATATGTATAAAGGCTGCTCCTCTAATCTTTTGGATTTTCTCAGTAAAGAAGTTAACAAACTCTTTGCAGATCCTGGTGGAGTTCAGATGCCACAGTCACAGGAGGGTTAGTTAACCTGTTGACTCTGGCAAATAAGGTATGGACATTATTAAATGTTTTTGTGATGATCTCAGAGAAGAAAGATTCCCTTGTATTTTTCAGTTGTAAGTCATAAAGTCTCTCTTTATAGATGTCATGGTGAACCTGGAGTCTGTTCTTTCTCCACCAGCGTTCAGCTTTTCGATACTTCGTTTTTCACTTCTAACTGCTGGAACATTCCCCACTGAGACTTTTTCTTCCCAGAAAACCTTCACTTTAATTGGAGCAATGCAGTTGATGATGTCTGAAACTTTAGACGGACAGTTATCTACTAGTTCATCTATTGAGTTACAAGACAAAGTGGAAGTAGAAGAGTGAGCTAGATTAAAGGTTTCAGTGGTATTGTCCTTAAAGATGCGGTTTCTTATGATGTCTCTTTGGCTTACTGAGTCATAGGAAATTATGCTTTCAAAGATAACAGAACAGTGATCAGATAGGGCAACATCAGTTACACTGACCATGGAAATGTTTAGACTCTTAGTGATGATCAAGTGTAAAATTTATCTGGATAACTGAATATTCAACAGTCAAATTTTCCCAGAAGCACCTTTTTACACGTAAGTGAATCACTAAACAAAGTGGCCACTCCTCCACCTTTCCCTTGCTCACACAAAGAAAATTGTAGTTTGGATGTGTTGACTCTAACGGAATTGGTGCGTCATTGAATTCATGTAACCATGTTTCTGTTAAAAAACATAAGAGAAGAATAGCACATATGTCCAAACATATTTGTTGTCCAGCTTATTATGTGCTTTTGTTTTTTCTACCCTAAATCCAAATGTTTAGACATAATTCATAGTGTGAACTAAGAGTAAACATTGACTTTTCAAAAGTTGTTAAAATATAGCTTCCTTTCTTTTTTGAAGCTACTATTATGGTAGGTTACTGGGAGCCATTCTTGGTGCAGTTATTCCCATCATCATCATCTGTGTGTGTGTTGTCGTCTGCTGCATCGCTCCATGTTGCTTGTGCTACAAGAAGTGTCGAAAACGCAACCAAAGACAGATTGGTAAGCCACATTTTTGCCTTCAGTTTATCTTATGCAAACAGGTTTTAGTACTGCAAAGTTATAAGGGAGACAGTGCCTTGCAGAAGCTTCATCATATTCTGTAATGTTTTAACCGCATTAAGGTCCTTTTACTCTAATAACCCTAAATCAAAGTGTAAGACTCCAGGTGTCACCTGGCTTGTAAAGAGAAGGTGATTTGACCATAGCATAAATACAGCCCTCAGAGATTTCTTGTAGAAAATTGGTAAACAAACATCACCACGAAGACCAGGGAACAAGCCAGACAGGTCAGTCATGAAGAACTTGACAGCAGGTTTAGGCTAAAAACAACATCCTAAGCTTTGAACATCCAATGAAGTGCTGTTCAATCTTTTGTGTGAAAATGGAAAGTGCCACGACTTCAAACCTACGAAGGCATGGCCTTTAACCAACTTGACAAGCTTGGCAAGAAGTGCAACAATCTGTGTAGCACCCATGAGGCTCACTACAACTCTGGAGGAACTGCAGAGATCCACAATTCAGGTGTGAGAACCTAGAAGCCAACGTTGAAAGAGAGCCATAAGTCTTGTTTGCAGTATGCCAAAAGCCATGATGAGGAAATCCCAAACATCTGGAAGAAACGTTTTGGCCTATGTACAAATATTTTGAATGTAAAGAAAAATAACTGCAATTCACCCTGAGAACATCTGACCCATGCTAAAATATAGTGATGACAGTGCCATGCTGTGGGGATGCTTCCCTTTATCAGAAAATAGTAGAGCTCAGAGTCAATGGTCAGATAGATGAAGCTAAATGTATAAGAACGTTGCAGCGTATAAGAACATCAAAGCAGCATATGTGTGTCCTACGTGGAGGTAACTTTTCATTTTATTCAGTTAAATCAGTTTAATTGGAGGCGACAGGACATTCTGACTGAAAGTCCGGTTGCCTCCGATTAGGATAAGGAAGTCCAAGGTGCTCCTTCTACTTGGTGTTCTTCCATTTTCTCTGCGCCAAAAAAAACCAAAACAGCCTCAGAGCGTCCTTTGCAGCGTCAGGTGTAAATTTCCGCTGTGTCGCTTACGTTACGCGGCCAGTTCATTTCCTCCTTCGGAGTCTGCAAAAGACATGGCTCTGGAGCTAAGGTTCACCTTTCAGCAGGCTAATGATCCTAAACACTCAGCCAAGGCTACAACTGAAGGGTTTGGGAAAAAGCATATTTAGGTGTTTAAATGGCCCAATCAATATTCAGAGCAAAATTCAACTTTGAGTCTGTGGGAAAACTTTTTTCACAGAGCAGCTTCATCCAATCTCACTGAGCATGAACTATTTTGCAATGAAGAATGCACAAAAATCTCAGTCTCTAGATGAGTAAAGCTGGTAGAAGCACACCTCTAAATGCGTGTAGATGTAATCGGAGCTTCTGCAAAGTGCTATATTGAGTTAAAACTGAGTTTTGTTTTTTCATTGATGAGAAATTTTTAAAACTTTGTGTCGTGTTCTTCACACTTCACTTTAAAGGTTACCTTGTGTTGAACCATCACATAAAGTCCAGATAAAGCACTTACGAGTTTTTGGTTGTGACATGGAAATAAATTCCATGCAGTTTGAATTGCTCTACCAGACATTTTAAAATCTTTATCCATCAAATTTGTCTGCACCTCTTTGTTGTTTTCCGTCATACAAAAGTCTTTTGCTGTGTCAAAATGTGACGTTATGTCAGAAAACGTATCTGCAGATCATTAAACAGTCAAACTAAATTTATTAACTTTCTCCAGTGGTAACAAACACTGTAGTCAGCATGCCCCAACCTCCGTACTCACCAAATGGATATCAAGGACCTCCCCCGAGCTATCAGGCAGTGCCGGGACAGGAGAGCCTGCCGCTGCCCACTGCCCCGCCACCACCATATACGGAGAGCGGTAAGTTTTTTTTATTTGTTACGAAACCACTTTTCAAATGCTGACTGTGATACTGACTCAGAAAGATAACTGTTATAGATCCCAACTAAAAAGGAATTTAAACCTTCTGGAGATCAGAAATTTTTTACTTGCTGTAAATTTCTTTGACAAACTCCATCTGAATCAAACAATAAATCCAGATAATTACTGGCAAAGCCACAGATCTTTCCTGGTGTCGACATTAGTTTAAGTAGTACAATGGCCTAGTGTAAAAACAGCTACAATATTTTGTTCAGCTTGTTACCCTTCATGCATCACAAGTGTGAAGGGTAACATGCTTGTGATGATGCACCCCCCATTGGACAAAAGTTTGGAATCACTAAGTGGTTGTTTAGTTTGTCTTTGCCTTGGGCTGGCCCTGCATCTACTATAATCATTTAAAAACCATGAACTACATCCAGACTCTTTTAGACACCACTGTTGCTGAGGTAATTTTGAATTAAAATATCATATGTCCTACCTAGAAATGTAATAATGAGAGTAGCTACAATGTTTAATGTTATTGCCTAATTTTATTATACATTCTGCCGAGAAATATTGATGGATTGATGTTCAAAATATGCTGAATAATCAAGTACATGTTGTGTTTATTATTACAACATAGAATTGAAATGTTCTCTTCTTTATCAAGAGAAAAACCTTTTCTTAGGTAAACTTTAACATCTCCATTTATTTTATTTATAGGTAGCTACACATTTTGCAAAGATTGCACTTTTTTCAGAAAATAATAAAACAGATCTTCCTCTGTTAAGTGACCCATGCACATCTGTTAACGAGCAATAGAGAGTTGCATTATTGAGCTGCGGTTTTATCTCAGAAGATCAGGTACATGATGGTCTGAGGCTATAAATCCTCAGTATCGTGTTCTGGCTTTGACTCCAGGGTGAAGCCGTTCGCTGCTTGTTTCAAGCAGCTAAAAACAAAACATGAACCGTTGCTCCAGTCACACATTATACCGCATTATAATGTGTGACCGCATTATAACATATAAGGATGAAGTCGGCCATTTTTTACATTGGACTTTGGACAAGCTATGCACAAGTTTGAAAAAATTGCAATGCACGACTGAGAAATATCTCTTTTACGTTTATCTATGTTTTCAAAAGATTAAATAAAAACTCTGTTTCTTCTCCTCAGCTTCTCCATCATACCCTCCAATTCCCTTCGCGCCAGGGCAGCCAGTGTACCCTCTGACTCCTCCCAAGCAGCCTTACTCGCCTGCAGATGAATGTGTACAGTCACCCTACAACCCCTCATATTATGGACCACAATACTAAGCTGAAAGCTGTTTACTCAATCAAACTGTATATTTCAAAGGGCCTCGTGTCTAAAGCGTGTCTCTGCACAAAATACATGCAGTGGAGTGTTTAACGCACAACTTGGGATGTACAAAAATGAACGACGCATGGAATCTTTGACTTGTAAAACTGTGTGCTAGCTACGCAAACTTTTACTTTCGACAATAACAAAATGAGTACAAAATAATATAATCATATTTAGCCCCAAAGAATAACGTTACACATTTGAAAAGAGTCAGGTGAAAACTGCAAATATTCCTCTGTCTTTGTCGTGTGTAGATGTAAATGCGCACAGTCATCCCTAAGCTGTTCCAAGCATGCAGTATGGGCAGGGAGGAGCCAGGAAAGTCTGAGTGGGGTGCCCAGAATGGATGCCCTTTTTAGGGTGCCGTACATGTCTCACTAGAAAGTACAGGCTGATTTAAGGCAACTAAAATAAACACCTCAGCAATATTTGGAGCGCAGGCATTGGTGAAAAAGATAAACTTATTTATGGTTTATCCAGCTTGTTTTATATTTTTTCTGCAGATAAAGTGATACGACTCCCACAATCTCGGGCATACTGTCTTACATCTTACCCTTCATAGTCAAGCGTACCAATTGCTTACATTTTTCGTGACAAAGTCCTACATATCCCACACTTTCTGTCAGTGGGACGAAGCGGTGGAATGGATAGTAGCATGTTTGATGAGCTGATTGAGGGCCAGGAGCCGTTTCTTCTCCAGCAGGCACTCACCACACACTTGTCAGCCTGCTTGGAGCAGCTAGTGCATCAAGCGCTCTGTGACATGTAAAACAGTTTGATGTCCCGCCCAGCAGTTTATAGTTTGACACAGTGTGCGCAGTCGTAAAAATTGAGGTCTGCACGGAGTCCGTCTTGAGTCCGGGCGGGTGCCTGCAGACCAATGTCTGGACTAAATGATAATGGCCAACCAACCGGACATTGTGATCATTGATAAGCAGCAGAGGACAGCCATTGTGATCGATGTGGCCATCCTGAGTGATCAGGAAAAAGGTGCACGAGAAACTGGAGAAATACCAAGGGCTCAGGGAAGAACTAGAATGAGCCTGGAAGGTGAAGACAACAGTAGTGGCTCATCTACCTGGAGAAACATCAGACATCTCAGTCCAGAAGTGCGCAACCTTAGGAGCAGCTAATATCCTATATATATATATATATATATATATATGTATATATGTATATATGTATATATCTATATATGTATATATGTATATATCTATATATATAAACAGCATCTCAAATAATCATCTTAAATAAGCTAACTTAGTTTTCTAGCTTGTGTGCCACAAAAGATGCATTCTGCGATTGTTGGGGTTTGCAGCAAAACGATTAAACCAAATCATTCAAGTCTAGAGTCTTTGCTCGTCTAGACTCCACTTAAAACACTCAGATTGCTCAGCTTTAGAGTGGAAAAGCTGTGTTCATGGAAGCCATGCTCACAGTAGGCATTGGAATGGCAATTTTGCACAACTGGGCGGGTCAAGACACATGTGAATGTACGCAATACTTCCCGTACATCCGGATTTATCTAGGGAATCTCTGCGGTGACATGTCTAGGCATGGTTTTATACATCTGATGGTTTTTGTGTGCTGCAAATTTCTAAATTTCTCCCCACTGTCAACTTTTAGTACTAAAGCTGCACTCTGTTAATGCATGAGGCCCCTGGTTGAAGCATTCTGTGAGAATTTGTGAAACATGTGGACTATGTTAGGACACTATCCTGGAAATCTCACTTTAGGGTGAGTTTAAATTAGAACTGATGTGCCTCTGGAGAAATTTTCAATGTTTATCATTAAGTTTGAGTCTAGCATTTTCCTGTATGTAGCAGATCTTTCTTTTCTTTTTTTCTTTTCCAGATTACAATATCTCTTTCCATTGGATGTAAAAACAAGTTGACAATAAAAACTACCGTAGACACTAACCTAAACTCAGCCTCATCGAGTGCCCAGCCTAGCAGAGGGCGTCTCTGACTCTATTTTTTTTTTTTTTTTTTTTTAAACTCAGTAACAGTTTTGTTCACTTTAATAATGCATTGCATGGTGCTCAGTTAGGTTGGGATCACATGATGTACATATTTGGTAGTATTATTCCTGTTTGGCGGATGAATATATGTATAAACTCTGCAGAGGCTCATCAGTAAACTCCTATTTTGAAAAAAAATAAAATAAAATTTTTCCAGTGTTTGCTGTGCTTTGATTTGGCATAAATGTAAATTTTCAGGAAGTCGGTTTCACAAGTGCATTTATCTTCAGTCTAAAATTTACAAAGTACATTTTGAAGTAAAGTGGCTTATAAGAGAAAGACTGTTGACTGATTTCAATTACCTCTTTTCCTCCTATAGCCTAGTGTGAAATACAGTATGTTCCTACTGTGCAAACATTTTGGTTAATTGTAGATTCCCCATAAATATCTGCTGAAATGATTAGACTCGACCGCTTCTATATTTTTAATAGCCATATTTTTCACTCTGCTGTCTCAGAGAGTTTAATCTTCTATAGCTTTAGTTCTTCTGCATTTAGTCATTTATTCTGTGATTTTTATCATTGTTGCTGTTCCATGCTCAGTTTCACCTCTATTCTATTAGGGTTTATCGTTATCTCTATGATTTTCTAAACAAATGTCTGCTTGTTGCACAAAATTCCATTGTAGTAATATTAATAATAAACGTTTTTCTTACTAACCGCCAGTGCTGATGCTCAAGCCTCTTTCAAGAAAGTGGACTCTTAGATTGGATTAGTGGACTCTTATGATGACTTCAGATGCAGCTCAGTATTTTTACACTGGTTCATGTCTGAACTGAGACAATTATGATAGCTTTTCATGGAAAGCTAATCTCCTTTGCCACTATTTTATACAGCTATAATAACCAATCAAATTAAATAAATTCCTATCAAAAACTTTGTAGCTCAGTCTGACCTAAATCCAACATTTATTCATTTTAAAAAGAGATGCAGAAAACAGTAAAACCTGAAATGAGGAGGACATACTGTTCTGCTGTCCTACAAAAACAGACAGAGAAAACCATGAAACATGCTGGTCTTCTGGGAATGAAAAAAGCAGCCTTTTATGTCTACGAGGGAGATGCTGCAGGAAGCTCAGCTGCAAGAGAAGAGATCTATGGAGAGTGGGTGGATTCCTGCAACAGAAAGTGCTTCATGGCTAATCTGGTTGGGGTCATTTATTGCAATCACATGTTGCACAATAGGGGAAATAAATAAATAAATAAATAAATCCTGAAAGCTTGATTCTGAATGTGGCCTGAGTTTCCATCCCAGCAAGTTTTATTGTCAGGTTTGCATTATAAAATGTAATGAAATGTTGCTTTAATGAGAATTCTCACAATTCTGTTGAAGAAATAGAAATACTCTTATATTGTGGGAACAATACCGATCACATTCTTGTAATTTTCAGTTCTGTGACTGTTTCTCTGTTTGCTCTTGGCCTAAAGCTTCATCGTTCTGACAAAAAGAATGACTCAATTTAAACCTTTGTCTGATATTTAAATTTTAAAAAGACCAAGATTTAAAACCCTGACGACGATTTTAAAAGTTTTGACCTTCCTCTACCAGCCCACTCCATGTTCTCAAGAATGCTGTAATGGTTCTTTAATGGGAGGGACAAACAGGTTCCAACAGTATACAGAGTGGGACTCATTTCCTCGGTAGTGTGTTTCATGGCAGTCACCTCAAGATTTTGAGCGTTTTCTGTCTGGTCGCGGTGCCTACAATATGAGGTAAGTTCTATTTTCTCATTTTCTTTTCATTCATGTCGGTTTTTGTACTTAGTTTGGACAATCCTCGGTCACATGACAGGAAACATTAAAGCGAAAGTAACGGCTGGTCCACACGGCAAGATTTTTTAGAAACAACAGGTTTGCTCCTACAGGGTGTTGTCTCCGGTCAGACGGCAGGCACAACCCACCACACACGAACAGAACCCAGGTACATTCAGGTGTCCGACGGAGGGACATCCCGCAAAAACTCCCGAGATTAAACGTGAGTTCAGAGTAAACACGTGTGGACCACACAAGGACGACCAGGAAGAACAATGGCGATAGTTTGTAAACTAATTTGAACAAATACATTAAAAAGGCGTTTGTGAAACAAGTGGAGACAATGTTTTTTCTCTCCAGATGTCCTTGCCCTCGGTTTCACTGAAGTCAAGCCATCGCTCACGGGGTTTTGTAGGTCCCACTTACATCAGGGATTGCGGTAGCAACGCTGGTTTGACCTTTCAAAATAAAAGCGATATGTTTAACCAGTGGCGTCTCTGACAAAAGTTAAGTGGGGCACGAAAACTCACTACCTATTAGCAGCAACACATATTTTGTGATGCATAAACCTGACTTTGATCATTGTTAAATCAAACAGATATATTATTTTAAGGGTATATAATAATTATATAAAATTATCCATTTTGTATAAGCAAAATGTAATTTCATTTTTATGCATAATATTATAAATAAAGGCTCACTCATATTGTTCATTTATTGAACAGAAAAGATTGACATCAATCATTGAATGAGCTAATAAGGACAACCAACACTAGATTAATATTTGCTTTTAGTTTACATTTTCCCATGCTTTATTTTGTTTAGATTTTCCTACATTTTATTCCAACTGTTTATTAACTTCTTTTTATTTTGTTTTTATTTTCCATTTTTTTAATCATGTAAAGCACGTTGTGCTTGTACTGAAATGTGCTATACAGATGAATTTGACTTGCCTAGATGTTTGCACACTCTCCGGCAGAGTGTAAACGTAAAGTGTGCAATTCAAGTACTTTGGACGATCCAAGATTGGGGCCACAGGATTTGTGCCCCACAGCTGTCTACTGAGAGCGTGTTGGGCATGTGGACTGCGATTTTAGATGTTCATTATTTAAACAAACGCAAGGCACCTCAAGAGGATTTAGCCTGCTCAGCTTGTCAGTTTTCTGTCAGACTTATATAGGCACAAATGTTTCTAACATAATTTTATTGGTAAGGGAATCTGTTACTCATTACTATTGAAAAGGTTTTAAGGTTTGAGTTTATTCAGACATCAGAGTGTTTTTCAGAGGACTGATATCTCTCTCCTATGTTACAGAGTAAGTCCTGGTGCAAGAAACAGCCTCACCATAAATGTTGATTGTTTTTGTAAAGCTCTATCTTATCTGTGATCAATTGCACCCAGCCATGTGTGTATCATCCCTTTCCTGGTCAGTGAATAGTCCATTGTCAAGGTTGTTCTGTATATGTGAAACTGCTACTTTGTGATTTCAAAGATCACACTCAAGTATGTTTCCCCCTTCCTTAAGCTCTGTAATGAAACTAAGGCCCTCCCTTTTTGAGATAATAAAAAGTAGAGCAGCAGCAGAGTGGACTGTCAGAACAGGAAAGAGATGTAAAGGAATTCATCTCTCTGCTGGTCTCCTTGCAAGATTTAACCCTGTTGTCTCTCTTCTTTGTGTTGTTTAATGAATGTTTTAGGTGTTTGAACCTGACAGAATCTGTCTTTTTTTCTTTTTCTACAGTATTGCTCTATAAATAACGGTCATGTCCCACTGATTATTGCGAACATAGAGCTCCACAGCGACATCTGTTGGCCCCACTGGCCCCAAATACAGAGACGCCACAGTGTTTAACGTTTATTAACTGGAGTCAGTTATCATTCATACACCTCTATGCTAAAACAAGATTTTTTATGTCCTCCTGAGAATGTGGATGTATGAGAATTATTTTAATGCTTTATTTTATTTTAGTCACTGTTTGACTTGGTTACTTGGATTCTTCTTATTTCAGAATGCATTTGGTTTACCTAAGTTTCCATGGTTGTTAAAGCAAAACAGTGTTTCCAGTTAATACTTGCACTTTAGGGTGACAACAGAACAACTCCAGATGTTGCTAACACAAGTTATCAATATCTGATGTGGAATTTCAAAATTAAATCCTCTCAAAATCTCTTTCTAGTAAATTTTATCTAAGTTGCTGTCAATATTGCTACAAAACTGTCTTATTTCCAGTTACTGATTTCCCTTCAGGGTGATAGGCAAGGCAAATTTATTTATATAGCACATATAGTAGGACACTCCTACATGCTGCTCACCAAAGGTCATCAAGATCTGATGTAGAATTTCAAGATTAAATCCTCTCAAAATCTCTTTCTAGTAAATTTTATCTAAGTTGCTGTCAATATTGCTACAAAACTGACTGTTTCTAGTTAATGATGTCACTTCAGAGTGATAGAACACCCCTAGATGGTTCTCACCAAAGGTCAAGATCTGATGTGGAATTTCAAAATTAAAGTCTCTCAAAATCTCTTTATTTTAGCTTGTTTGATAAAAGTGACAAAATCACTTCAGAGATCTATCACTCTGAAGTAAAATTAGTAACTGGAAACAGACAGTTTTGGTTTAATAACCATGGAAACTTAGGTAAAATAAATAGACATTCTGAAATATGGAGCAACTAACTAACCACGTAAAAAAAAAAACACTAAAAAAATAATCAAATAAAAAGACAACATTGAAATCATTCTCATACATCCATATTCTCAGGAGGACATTGTCATGTTTGTTTACTGATGTACTCAGGACACGCACACGGGACTAAAAGTTTAAGAGTCTTTATTGTAAGAGGTTAGCTGGATGGTGGGTGATGAAGACCGGAGGATCAGGATTGCAGAGGATCAGAGGTGTAGGTGACGGCAGGGGCTGACGGCCCGGAGCGAGAGTCCATAATCACTAGGTGGCCGGGAATGCTCAGCGCTGTTCGGCTAGCAGGCCCCGTAACTCTTCAGTAAAAGCAGGGCGCAGAACAGAGCTTCTGCAGGGCGGCTAGCCAGGTTAGCAGTTCTTTGGAGACACACAGCAATGTTCAGAGTCTTTCAGAGAATCTGGCAGGACTAAACTTAAACAAGAGAGCAGAAACATAACTTTCAAGGCAACCCGAGGACTGGCAGAGAGAAGTGGATAACAGAAGACGGCCCAGTGCTGAACTGAAGACAGAGGGAGGTTTAAATAGAGCACTTAACAGGTGAAACAAGAGTCTGGCTAATTAACTAGTAAATTGTATCAGGTGTGACTGACTGCCGAGGATGTGAAGTGAAGATAGACAGAAAATAACTGATGACAATGAAAGCTAACAATAAATAAAGTCAAACCTAACCCAAATGAGATGAAAAAAAAAAGAAAATAACAGAAGAATGAAGCCAAAATCACAACTCAACCATGACAGACAAGAAACATATTTATTTTTTTTTTACATCAGAGGGGTAAGAATGAAAACTGACTCCAGTGAATGAACGTTAAACATATCGCTTTTATTTTGAAGGGCCCATACCAGCTACCACCTTTCATAGTGTATGCGTGACCTACAAAAACTCAGTGAGGCTGGCTTGAAGGTCGTTTTCCAAGTGGACGCTTGACTTCAGGAATATTTTAAGAGCCATCGGAGCAAAAAAAAAAAAAAAAAAAAAAAAATCAGGCTATCTATTCCGCCCTGTGAACCAGCCTTTAGGTTTTAGTAAACTGTTTTTTTACCGCAAGATCTCCAGCTCTGCTTCTTCTGTTCTTACAGGTGTTAGTGTCACCACCCAGTAGCAACTGCCAGTTTTGTTTTTTTTTTTTTGTTTTTTTTTACCTTACAACCAAATGTTTAGAAGTAATAGTGTGAATTACTGGTGAATATCAACTTTTCAAGAAAGGCTGTTAAAAACATTGCATGCTTGCTTTTTTTTTGTTGAAAATAATCGATTGGTTGATTAAAGTTCTGCCTCTTTTCAATACCCCTTCTGTAGTCTGTTCCAAGTGGCCATTGTTCTTGTGGTTTTTGCCATCATTGCCTTTACGACTGTGACCCTCTGCTACGTTGCACCTTGTTGCTATTGGTACAAAATGCGTAGACGACACTGCCGAAGACAGATAGGTAAGCCAAAATTTTCCCTTCAGTTTAACTCATGCAAACAAGATGTTTTCAGGTTGCAAAGGTTCTAGTGAGACAGTGCCTTGCAAAAACGTCTGCATATTTTGTTGCGTTATATCTGCAAACTTCAGTGTATTATATTGGGATGTTTTATGATATATGCCAACGGCGAGAAGAGCACAACAGTGAAGCCGGAAGAAAATCATACATAATCTGAAAAGTGTGGCATGCATTGTATTCAGGCCCTCTGAGATAAAGTGCAAGTCTCCAGGATCCACCTGGTTTGTAAACAGATTGTAATTTTTGACCACAGTATAAATGCAGGTGTAGAACATTAGTAAACAAACACACAGCACCAGGAAGACCAGGGAAAACAGCTGACAGGGTCACTGATTAAAAAGCTGAAAGCAGGTTTGAGCTAAAAGCAACATCCTAAGCTTTGAACATCCCATGGAGTGTTGCTCAGTATTTGGTCTGAAAATGAAAAGTGGCACGACTCCAGACCTACCAAGGCATGACAATTCACCCACCAGACAAGCTTGGCAAGAAGAGCGACAATCAGTTTAGCAAACAGGAGGCTCACTGTAACCCTGGAGGAACCGAAGAGTGTTAGAACCTATCACTAAGACATTTATTAGTTTTGTTTTCCACAATGCTGGCCTTAATGAAAAACTGGTAAGCCAAAAGCCATGCGTCATCTTCAACTTTGACACAAGCCATGTAGAGGACATCCCAAACATATGGAGGGAGATTTTCTGGTCAGATGAGACCAAAACTGAACGTTTTGCCTGACATCCAAATATTATGAATCTTGAAAAACTAACTGTAAATCACCCTGAGAACACCTGACCCGTGCTAAAACATAGTGGTGACAGCGTCATTCTGTGGGGATGCTTCCCTTAAATAGCAATAGTAGAGCTCAGAGTCAATGGTCAGATAGATGAGGATAAATACACTGCATTCGTGGAAGAAAACCTGTCAGAGTCTGCAAAAGACATGGCTCTGGAGCTAAGGTTCACCTTTAAGCGGCTATTCATCCTAAACACTCAACCAAGGCTACAACTGTAGGGTTTGGGAAAAACCTAGTCAACATTAGGCGCAAAATCCAACATTAAGCGCAAAATCCAACTTAGAATCTGTGGGAAAACTTGTGTTCACAGAGCAACTCCATCCAATGTGACTGAGCGTGAACTATTTTGCAATGACGAATGCACAAAAATCTCTGTCTCTAGATGAGTAAAGCTGGTAAAAGCACACATCTCAAGGCGTATAGATGTAGTAAGAGCTTCTGCAAGGTGCTGCATTGACTTAGACTGAGTTTTTTTTTTTTTTTAAGAAAATTTTTCGAAAACTTTGTATCATATTATATACACTTAACTTGCCAATGCATAAAATACAGATAAGACCATTAAGGGTTTGTGGTTGTGACATGACAAGATGGAAATAAATTCAAGCAATTTGAATTGTTCTACCAGACATTTTAAAATCTTTATCCATCAAATTTGTCTGCACCTCTCTGCTGTTTTCTTTCATATAAGTGTCTTTTGTTGTGTCAAAATGTGAAACTATAACTTTTGGCGTTATGTCAGAAAACATATCTGCAGATCATTAAACAGTCAAACTAAATGTATTAACTTTCTCCAGTAGTAACAAGCACTGTAGCCAACATGCGCCCGCCTCCGTACTCACCAAATGCATATCAAGGACCTCCCCCGAGCTATCAGGCAGTGCCGGGACATGAGAGCCTGCCGCTGCCCACTGCCCCGCCACCACCATATATGGAGAGTGGTAAGTTTTTTAGTTTGTTACCAAACCATATTCCATATGCTGACTGTCATGACTCATAAAGTTTAATGTCAAGAGAATCAGAGAAATCCAGGGAACATCACTATAGAATGGTGTTTATCCGGATTAAAACTATATTTCAATCAACATATCCTTTCTATTAGGCTAGTGAAGCTTAACTAAAACTACTAAGCAAAATGAAGATAAAAAGAAGCTAAGGAACTATGCACACACAAAAGAAAAAAACAAGGACAGATAAAATAGTTGAAAACCATCACCAGAATGATTCAGTGAATCCTGGTTCACAGCAGATCTGAGTTAAAGAACCAAAGTTCATCTTAAAAAATGTGAAATGAGGTTAAATTAGCTTTAGGACAATATTTGGGATGTGTTTCAAGCCATTCGCAATGCAAATCCTGAGTTAAACAAAACATTATTTGAGAAAATAACATTTCAAAGAATGATTTCCTAAGTAGAATTCAATGACCTTTACGACACTTGCTTTCTATCAATGTAATTGTTTCTACCAGAAATGACGTGTCGGGCCACTTCCTGTGGCCATTGTTTACACTAGCTTGAGTTTAATCCTAGCGTTGCACAAACACGTTAAATCAACATTAATCTTCCCTGTTAATGCTGTACTAAGGCTAGTAGTTCTATCGAACGACGGTGGCGCAAATGAGGACAAGCATTACGTTTAAAGCAAACCGTAGTTATGTTTTGCTAGGGTATTAGCAGTAAGTGATTCTGGAGGCTAATAGAGCTGTACTAGCGGACAATCGCTCGGGCTGGTTTGGATCCAGGCTAAAGCGGTTTGCTGCATGTCTCAAGCAAAACTCATCAACCTCTGCTCCAGTAATATAGCACTAAAACCGTTAAAGATCAAGTAGGCCATCTTTTGCATTGGACTTTGGATCTTGAATGCACAAGTTTAAAAAAAAATGTGATGCACATTAATGTAAATATTTCCACAATATAAAATAATAACCTTGTCTCGTCTCCTCAGCTACTCCTGATACCCTCCAGCTGCCTCCCCACCAGGGCAGCCAATGTACCTCCTCCCAACAGCTTCACACCTCCACTATCTGGAGATAACGTTGCACACTCTCCGTACAACCCCTCAACTTTATATTTTAATATATACAACTTTATATTTTAAAGACTTGTCTGAAGCATTCCGTGAGAACTGTAAAACCGGTCAGTTATGATGGGTCACTATCCTGAAAACTCACGTCAGTGGAAGTGATGTTCGTTCCCCTGATGTACCCCTGGAGAAATGTTCAATGTTTGAGGAGAAATTCGCATGAACTACAACTTTATTTGTGCCTGTTTGTGTAACTGTCATCATTTCAATTGCTACTCGTGTGCTAAATGGAGAACAATGACGATTTTTTTTCAAACAACAAAAAGTCTCATTAGCACCAAATTTAAATTGTGTTTTATCCTGAGAACTATTTGTTTGTTTATATGCATTCAACGTCTCTGTAGAAAAGTTTCAATAGTATCTTGATTCTAACACTTTACATTTATGTTACAATTAAAGCATGATAAACACCATCTAAAGAAAAGGTATTTTTAACGTGCAAGAAGGTTTGCAGCAATTACACAAGCATAAAACTGCCTGTGCAAATCATCAGGGATAAAATGTGGCATATTATCAATCAATCAATCAATCAATCAATTTTATTAGTCAACTGCAATTTGCATTACAATCGAAATTTCAGTTCCAGTACAACCGTCCATCACATTTTGGGGGAACGATTGACTGAGGCCTTGCGTATGAGTATGAGTATATGTTGCATGTTTGAGTTTAGCACTTTTCTATATATAGCAGAGCTATGTTTTTTTTTTTTTTTACATCTGTGATTATTTAAAAATTGCAATATGTTATCCAGTTTGAATTAAAAGTAACTTAATAAGACTAAGTTTACCTGACATGAGCCTTACCACACAGCCTACCAGCAGGTGGCGCCTCTAACTCACTTTTTATTTTTGAAAAAGTTTCTGCGCAAACTAGTTCCTACACTCAGTTTTGTTCAGTTTAACAATGCACTGCATGATGCTCAGCTGGTATGGGATCACATGGTTCAAGTGGTTATATTCCTGCTTGGCTGCTAAATAAGTCCATGCATCTTAAGTCTTGGCACTTTTTGAAGTAATGAGGCTTTTAGGAGACATAGACTGTTAACTGATTTCAATTAACTTGTTTTTTCCTTCCTATGGCTTGGTGTCAAATAGAGCACATTTCTACTGAGCAAGCATTTTGGTGAATTGTAGATCTCATTAATATCTGCTGAAATAATTAGACTATCCTATACAGACTTAATTATTATGCAGCGACAAATGTTTGGCTTCATAAATCGTGTTAGCACCAGGAATCTTGATTTTGAATCATTCCCAGCACAGTTTAGTTTAGGTTCACACCGGGTCAAGTCTGAGCAAAAAGAAAAAAAATAGTGAGGTTGCTGAGAGCCGAAATGGTTGATGCCTGAAGACAACATGACAACTGATCAAATGGACAAAGCTCCCTCAATTTAATAATAAAGATCAAGAGATAAAATAATAAAATAAAAACAAAAAAATAAATATTTTTACTTTTTTTGTCACACTAAAATTATCACATTTTTACACTGGGCCAGGATAGATTAGAGAACATTTTTCTACCAGTAAATCCATATTGTATGTAGTCTGGATATCTTTGACTGGTATTAAACTTTGTTTGATGATTTGAACCATTTAGGTTTTAACCAAGAAGGGAAAGCAGGAGAAAGCTGTAAAGGAGCACTTTTTTTTACAGTACTCTACATCACTTTGAATAATGTTATTACTGAAACGTGCTTTATAAATAAATGGGCCTTGCCTTTTGTACATTTTGAAGACAATCATTAAGCAAGTTTTAAACATAACTTTTAAAACTTATTGAGCCAACATTTTTGTATTTAAAACTCTATTTTTTATTGGTCCGATGTTACATTCTAATCTTAAATGCCATGTTTGTGTTTGCTGTAGGCGGAAAATCGTCATAATCAACAAGCTTGAAAACATCAGTCTGTGTGTAAATAATCTGTACAGTGCAGTGTGTGTTCATTAGTGTAATGAGTTATTGAAATAAATGAACTTTGCAATAATATACTTATTTGTTGAATGTGTCTGTACATGAATAATCTGACAACTAAAAGCAAAACAACACAAAATCAGGTAAAGCTGTATGTCAAAGAACTTAATTAAGCTTCCTGGTTCCAAACTTTAGCCGGTTACTGTTGTTATTGTTTAGCCATGGATTGCAAATGATCCACACTTTATAAGATTGTAATTCCCCTGATCCCTTCCACCAACTGTGAAAGTAAATATACTATTTGGCTGCGAATGCTCCTCTTTCCATTAGAATTAACTGAATATGTTACTGTAATTTGTAAAACTAACTCTAACCATTGAATGTTTGAATTTTGTTCATTAAACTTTTTTAAAAATAAATTGTTACGCTTGGTCTCTCTGGGTCCTGCTACAATTGGAGTTACCTTTGTGGCGGATTAATATATTTCCATCTCTCTCTCTCTCTCTCTCCCTCTGCAAGTGATCTGTTTATTTTTTTTCTTTCTTTTTTTTACATCCAACACAAGAAAATAAATGGTTGTTAAAATCAGGTGTCAGCGACTGGACCAAGACACATGTTACTAACAACATGGGGAGTCGTGCAATAATAAACCATTACAGCCAATGCTCCATCATTTAGGACGGACAAATTTAGGACAAGACAAAAATCGTTGATATTGTCATGAGTTTGACCTTTTGGACTATCTTAGAACACCTATGGTCACTTTCTACTTTTTTATCTACATGCATTTTATCAAAAAATGTTCTCCATGTTGTCTAAATCCAACAACACTTTCTAATAAAAAGGACTAAAAGCCAAAACACTTGTTAAGTTTATGACAAATTTTGTTTGGGTTTAAAACACACTGCTTCACAATGGTGGTCCTACAGCTTATTAAGCAATTATAAAATATAAATGGCATATTTGCATATCATGTTAAATAATGCTGCTTATGTGAAGACAAAAGCAAATATTGAGGAAACTAGCAAAGTTCACAGAGTAACTTTGGCAGATTTCAGTGTTTAAGGAGGTCTATAGAACATCAAACACATGACCCTTGAAAGCGAAGACACAGAGAAAGCAACATGCAAGTGGAAAAAAGAAGTAGTAACACTCAGAATAGCGACAAGCCAGACTGACAAATTTAACCCTGGAGCACCGCAGTGATTACTCAGAGGGTTTAGTGTTTGTCTTTTTAAAGCATTGGGGGGTAAAAATGACTCATAGGCCTACTTAATAAATCATACTACCGCAGATTTCAGCTTACATTCTTGCTAATTGTTATAACCAGTACAAATAGGGCCTCGCACTCAGGTTAGCCTCTTCCTGTGGGCTTGTGTGCGGTCAAATAGCAAGAGTGGATATAACTTCTCATGAAAAAAAAAGGTCTTGGGGGCCCTCAAGTAGGTGTGCATTCTGCATTGGTAATATTAGCTTGCAATGAATATCAAAACTTCTATAGCACAAATAAAAGACAAGTAGACAAAACGTTATCTACATTTACAGTTTTAAGAACTCATATTCTTTTTTTTTTTCTTAACAGTGTCCTGTCCGGCAATGTGGCAATAAGAATTGTTGTCTTAATGCCAAAAAGAGCTCAACAGATTTTACTTTCACTTGATTTATGTATGTAAATAGTTTTATTATAATTCATGCAAGGAGTTTTTCAAGTTATATGGACACTACAGTGAGTAAGTAGAAGAGCAAATAAAATGAAGAAAAGGTGAAAGAAAGAGGAGATAAAAGGGAGAAAATAATAGAACGCTTTCAGTCTGCTTAATCACCTGCAAAGAGAGATGTAACAAGAACTTTCTTCAATCATACTCTATTTTTTCATTTTTCTTTAAAAATGAAACAGAAAATTAAGAAGCATTACAAAGGGTGCAATTTGTTTATTTGAATATCTTGTCATTAGCGGAGATTAAATGTTTTCTATAACAAAGGTCAATTTCTTTTTTTGTCTTTTAGCGTTTTTACAAAATTGCACTTTTGGCATTTTTACAATGGACTATATTTTAAACCATTTGCTTCTTTAAAATTAAAGTTTGTGCTTGCTTCACAATCAACAAGTATTTCCTGTAAATTCTAATGTGCAAAACTCAATAACCTGTGATTTTATCCAAATAATGTCGTAAAAATTAATGTTTTTGGACATTTTTGTCTGTACGACAATTTCTTTTAAAATGTATGCATATTTATTAATTTTCACAGCGAATCACTGTGAGTTTTATATTTTCTTAGCGTAATATTCAGTGTTTTCTCCAGTCACTTGATTAATCATTATTTAATGTATTTATTAAAGTAAAAGACCGCTTTTGGTTTCACGGTCTTTTACTGTTGCTCTTTGACGGTGTTTTGCTGTATATTTTACTGACTTTTTTTACAGTGCACAGAAAGACACACTGAAGCTGGGCTTCAGGTATTTCTGAACACAGCTTTGAGGGGTAGCCTCTCAGAGATAATATAGTACAAACAGAGAAGACTCTCTCCTGCTCTTCCTGAGAGCAATAATAACCACTGAGCCTCCATACTGACCAGTAGTGACCAGACTCCAGCCAACAATGAGGGATTTTAATTAGATAGCTGCATTATGTCATGCAGGGGGCTTTTTTTCAGATGGATAATGTGGCTTTGTGCCTAGAGCCTGCATGTAAGCACTGCAATTCAGTTTTATTCAAAGATACTTTATTAATCCCAAAATGAGATTAAATATTGATGTAACTCGTTTTATGGCAAGAAACTTTACTTGCTATAATACTTTACTTGCTTTAATACTGCTGTACATCCGAGAAAGCTCAAACTGAAGTTAGGCTCTCGTTTGCATTTTAATCAAAGGGATGCTTTGGGGGATATTAGGAAATCTCAAATGTATTTAAATATCTTTAATTCTAAATTTTACATTTTTAGACAGGATAGATTAGTGGTTCGCAAACTCTTCAGTTTCTGATCCCCCAAAAATACAGCGAAGGAAAACTTTGTCACAAACAGCCAATGTATGACTTTTATGAATTTGTTTTAAATCAAAACTTTTTTAGTATAAAATCTTTCATTCATTTTAAGGACTTTTTTATTATGCTTTCTCTCGGAATAAGTGCCTCAATAGACTGATAAAAGTAATATATGAAGGTCAAACCTGGATTTTAATACAGATGCTTTGTTGATGCACTCACTGATGACTTGGTGTGCTGAGACTTGAAATCCTGTGGGGATGCCGTTTGCGTTTTTCCTAAATTGGTGTATTCCGACGTTGATCCTTAGGACAAGATGTCCTTCCTCCTCTTTTTATGATTTCTTATGACGGTGGGATTAAAATGCTTTGATGCATTATCGTCAGACACCAAAATAGACTGTGGATAGGGAAAAAAAGTTTAAAAACCCCTATTATAGGGTATAAAAAGATTTTAAACAGCTGTTGTCTGTTGTTTCTTTTGTATCATGTCTATAAGAGAAAAATGGCAATGGTATTCCTTCAAGACTTTTATTAAAATCAGTTCATTCCCTCCAACATAAGCTTTTACAACCAATCATTAGATTTTGTTCAAATTTTTATTTTTGCTGACCAAAATTACACCTACCCTGTTATGTTCTTTCATTCCTTCATTTCTTTTTTGTTTCCACATTCTATCCCTACTTGCTTTTATTCTGTTTTATTTTCCTATATTTTAATCATGCAAAGCACTTTGCATTGTCTCTATACTGAATTGTGCTATATAAATTTGCCTTGCCTTCATTATGTAACAAATCAAGCTAAGATCTCCTTAAAACTCAAAATAATGTTCTCTCTTTTTTTTCATCTTCCCAACTTTCCGTGAATCCTGTAAAAACATTTTTGTCATACTATATTCAAATGTTTTTTTTGCAATTTTTCCTTATTTCTTTTGGTATTAATGCTGTTTTACTTTACTACATTTGACTGTTCATTCAAAGCAGCTATGCTTTGCAGCTCTGCTATGTTTATATGCACGTAGATTATATATAGTTTAGTTTATTCACACAGTTAGACATGAAATTCAACACATTGTGGGAAGCTATTAAAAGTTTTTAGTAGAAGTCTGCACCATCTGAATACAACGCTGTACAAACAAACTCACAATAGACAACAAACTATTCCGACATTCTAGTTTTGTTTTAGAATAGTTGCCACAATCAAGATCCATTGGCAAATAACAATATTAGTAATAAATCAATAAGTTCAATGAAATAGAATTAACACTGGAGTACCAATCAACTTATCTCTAATTAAGTTTCCCAATATAGTCAGGAAAGGAATCCTTTGATCTGAGTTGCATTTTTGTTTTTTGAGATGGAGATGGAATTTGACCTCTCATCAAGCTCATTCCAAATATTGAAGGTGGTATGTTTGGTATGTCTTGCTTATATGTATGATTTGCTTTTGGAAGATTTCTAACTTTTTTAAGGTAAGTTGGAAATTTGTTTCTGCAAATTATGCAAATGTGGCTTGAGAAAGGTTTTATAAAGGGTGAGAAATGCAGAGAGCAAAAGGAAGGGCCTCAAGTTGACAAACAAAGTTAAGACATTTTCTGGGTGACTTAACTCTAAAGTGATTAATCTGAATGTTAATCTGTTCATCTTAAAAGCATAAATACTGCTACTAATGCAAATCTTTTGCCACTTAAACTGAAAACCCTTCATTTGCCGTCTACACTGTTTGAAATTATATTTCTGCTTTTGTTGCTGCCATTTTGCATTACCACAGCTTTTGCAACCATATCATTATTTGCTAATTTGTAATTTTAATAAAAATATGTTACTGTTTCAGTTGTTTCTATGTTTGATTTCATGGTCTGTGCTTCAGAGATGAAACGTTTACATTTCACACACACAGTTATTCAGCCTCTACAATAATTTTTGATCGATTTGTCCTGTAGGCCTATTTTATTGCTGTTTAATTGAATTTTATTTTATCGATTTTTGTACTGTTTATAAATGTGCCCCTCTATTTATCGCCCATGCAGGGTAAAGCGTTTTGTGTCACGCTGAACTGTGTGAAAAGTGGTCTAGAAACAAAGCCGAATGATCGCTGGTGAGACGCGTTTTGTGGGAACTATATGTTGCACACGGCGGAGTGATACCGTGACAAGAAGGAAGTTTAGCGTCGCTCTTTCAACGGACGCGCATTCTTGTCACTATGGCAACCACATGCCCTTCCTCCTCAGCGTCCACAGCTCCATAGCAACGGTGAGAAAGTAAACAGCTCTGAAGTTGTGCATTAAATCGTTATCGGAGACTTTTTTTTCCCATCTATCTGGCTTCTTCGGCTCCGCTGCGAAAGGAGCTGTGATATGTCAAGAACCAAAGACAAGGCAAAACCGGACGGTTTCACCGTCAAGGCCTTCATGAAGAACTCCGTGGTTGAGGGTCCTCCGTCGACAGGGGTGTTTCACCCACTGTCGTCCAAACCCACCACCTTCCGGACTTACTACGAGCGCAGGGAGCTCCCGATCGCCGTGGACTACAACAGCAGAGGCAAGAACATCGCGTGGAAGGTGGACATCGAGAAACTGGACTACCAGTACTACCTGCCGCTGCTCTTCCACGGCCTCTGCGAGACCGAATACCCTTACGAGTTCCTCGCGCGGCAGGGGATCCACGACATGCTGACGCGCGGAGGCCCCAAGATCCTCCCCGTCGTGCCCAAGCTCATCATGCCCATCCGGAATGCCATGAACACCAAAAACCACCAGGTGATGTGCACCACCCTGCGGATCTTGCAGCACCTGGTGGCGTCCGCGGACGGCGTCGGTGTGGCGCTGGTGCCTTACTTAAAGCAGATCCTGCCCGTGTTCAACCTCTTCAAGAACAAGAAGAGAAACATGGGAGATGCCATCGAGCGGCAGAGAGAGAGCATCGGCGATCTGATTGAGGAGACCCTGCAGACCCTGGAGCACTACGGTGGCCCGGACGCCTTCAAACAAATCAAATCTATGATACCCACCTATAGTCCTGCGTGAAGAACTGACAGATGGAGCTATTGGACTGATTACTGTAGGCTACTTCTTTTACTTTGTTCCTTAGGAAATTGGTTCCAAAGTTGCTCAAAAATATACCAGCATTTGAAAGAAGCACATCAGTTTAATGTGTTATTCATTTATTTAATTTGTTTACTGAAATTCTTGGACTAGAGCCAGTTTTGGGGCCCTGTCTGTAGGTATGTTGCTATCAGCGAGTCTGCTGGATTTGGATCAGTTGTTGCTGCACCATCTTTTCCTGTTCATCGTCTCCTCCACTGTGGAAGAGATTAAATTGATTTTAGCTTTTGCAGTTTCCACTAAGCAGCCTCCATATCATAGGTGAGACAAATTAGTGTTGGGTTATTCCTTTGTTAAACAACACAACACAAAAAGAAAGACACACAAACTATACCAATCATATCCTGATGACTCACTTGCATCACCACTGTACTTTATTGACACACTATGCTCACAGTTTTTGCACACATGTTTTTTCCCCCCTTCTAAACACGCCTACACACACTGTAAAAAAAAAAACAGTCAAAATTACAGTAAAATACCAGCAGCTGTGGTTGCCAGGAATGTACCGTTAAAAAAAGGGGCATCCGTATAAGACAAAACGGTCCATTGTTTTGGTGACGTTAAATCTTACAGCTAAAAACATTTTTTTTCACTGTGAATCACTGTAGAAAAAATAAATACTATAAACCCTTGAACTGTAATGTCCTGTGAAAAAAATAGCCCTTTCCATAGATTTTTACATTTATCTGCTGTAAAACAAGAGGTACATTACAGTTCTTTTTACAGTAATTTCTTGTTTATTTTACAATGTGGAATATACATTATTATGGTAAAAAACTTATAAAACAACTGAAATGTGGTAAACCTTTTTACAGGCTGTGTCAATAAAAAACACGGTAAAAATTGTAAAACATTTTTATTTCGACCAGTTAAATTTCACGGTAAATTCCTGGCAACCACAGCTGCCGGTATTTTACCGCTAAAAATACAGTACATGTGCAACATACGTTATTTTGGTGTAAATTTTACATTGGCAACTTAAAGATGCACAAATTTAATCAAGGTACTGATTATCACTGAAAATCAATGAGACAATTATAAATAACATCTGGGAAAGAAGACAGTACAGATCATATTGTCTGCAGGATCACAAATCACTATAAACCTTGACAATGTAGCATATCACTGGTAATGGTTGAACAAAAACTTGAAAACTAGTCACTTGCCCCTCACTGAACAGGAGTAATAAGTCACTGAGTCTGGACTTGGTTGAAGATGGCCCTCAGACAGATCAGGTTCTAAGTGTACATGGCACCAAAAGAGAGAAGTTCTGCTGGAGAAGTCAAATTACTGTCCATCGAGTTTTCACCTTGGGCCGAGAGGATCCGCCCTGCACAAGAAAGAAAATAGACAGTTACCAACGTTTGATCAATACTGTGCATGCAAAAAAATTTAACAATGACACTAAACACTATGTTAAAATAAGCTTTCATAAAGTATTTCTTAATAGTTATGGTTGCAGTTCTTAAATTTAGTCACAAAAAGTGGTGAGATAGACCATAAATTAACTCAAAATGCAAAAATTCTAATATTTTAATGGAACTTTATTATAAACAAGTTTATGACTCCAAAACAAGTTTCTAAAAAATATAGTTAATCACATTAAATCTATAATTTATACTTTTATAGGCAGAAACATCAGGAACTGAATTTGACCTTCTAAAAAATGGAATCTGGATTAACATAATTTGAAATGAAATTCTATGGCTTGAAAAGTTATTTAACAAAACTGTATTTTAGGTTTTGAAATTGAATTTCATTGCTTTAAATAGTTTTACTAATGTCATTTCAGTTCTATTTCATTTCTATTCCTGTGTCATGTATCTGGATGCTTCAAAAAGCAGCTAATCAAACAGATTCCCTTTTTATGTGGAACATCAGCTTAAATTATTTAATGTCGTTTTGAGTTTAAGCATTGAAGCATTTCAGAGCATGCTGGATATAATTAACAATTTCAAATTATGTTACATAACACTGCTTCAGCCCAAAGTGTAATTTGACAAGTTTAACCCAATGTTACAAGGAGGTTCTCATGGACCCTGATGTGCAACATAAAAACATTTTTTTTTTTAACTGAACGTCATAGAGCTGAAATGAAACTCGTTCTCAGACTGCAGATGTCCTGCTGGTTCCTAAAGTCTCTATAAGTAGAATGGGAGGCAGATGTTTTAGCTACCAAGCTCCTTTCCAGTGGAATCAGCTCCTAGTTTTAGTCCGTGAGGCAGACATGTTAAGGATTTGTTTTGGGTTTAACAAATGTTTTAAGAAAAAAGTGTTGCTTTGGGGGAAGAGTTTCTTTTTTTTTTTCCTCGGCTCCGACTATGTATGCCAACAGACACCCTGTTTACTTTTAAGAGCAGACTTAAATCTTTCCTTTTTGGTAAAAGTTATAAGTAGAGTGGCTCAGGTTCTTCTGAGTGAGCTCTGTAGATATGCTGGTGGCAACAGTAGCTCAGCCAACACTTCCTGTGTTTTCTGTCCTCCAAACCCCCAGTCGATGGCGTCAGATGGCAGCTCACACTGAGTCTGGTTCTGCTGGAGGTTTCTTCCTGTTGAAAGGGAGTTTTTCCTCTCCACTGTCGCTATATGCTTGCTCAGTGGGATAGATTGCAAGTTGGTGGCTCGATGCAATCTACTGGGATCCCTTAGTTGTTAACCTAACTAATTATAGTGAAACTGTATTAGACTTAATTGTTCTGGAATAACTTGATTATTTGGAATGAAGGGACTTTAAAAATGGAATCTGGATCACTGAATTACATTGACTTTGTGTAAAGTGCCCCGAGACAATATTTGTTGTAAAAGGGCACTATATGATTAAAGTGAATGTAATTAGTCAAACTTAATTTTCAACAACAAAATGAGATTTCAATGCAAATGTATTCAGTTTTAGTTTGGTGAAATTATTTTTTCAAAACAATGCAATTAATTTCAAATTAGATAAATACATATTTGCTTCCTTTATTGTATGGAACTACTCATCTGGACAAATACCCTGATAGACCTGGATTAATGGTTGCATTTTCTGCCAAACTATTTTGAACAAACCATTGGTTACCTCTTATTGAATCTCTGCTTGTGGACTTGACTGAAGTCAAACATACTTCATACTTTTTAGTGATTCAAGTAGATTTGTGCTGATGTATCAGTTCAATCTTGGTATTGGGCAAAACTCAATGTTGGAACATCGGTAGTGTATAGGAAGGACAAAACTTGGAACGGAACATCCCTAGTTTGTAATTGTATGCACTATTGGAAACTTCATTTAATAGGTTTGCTATGGGCTAAGTGAATAAGCAAGTATCTAATTTAGATGCAAAGCCCTTTATGATGTGATATTTTTGAATTTTTCTCTTTAGGCTGAGGTTTATCCAGACTACTTAGGTTTAGGAAAGTGTTAACTTTTCAACTATGAAAGATATTGAACTGTTAGTGTCAAAAAGGTAAACACAAATACATCTACCAAAAAAAAAAACAAAACGGTATACCAAAATGTAGCTGTGTGAAACTGAACCACAGAGGCTAAAATGCATAGAATACATTTCACAAATCAAATGACTACGGTCCCTTTGTAAAACATTAAAAGCCAAGCAGCCATAATACTGAAACATACCGCAAAATGTCCTGCCAAGGTTTGATTCCGTCTTTAGTGGGTAATCTTCTTGACACTGGTTTGCTTCTCATTCTCTTCATTCTGATGATGTTCACAACAACACAGCTGTAGGGCAAAAAGACAAAATTAATTTTTTGGAAAGTCGTTAGAAAAGATAAGGAAAAAATTATACCACTTGAAATCTCACCATGTACTTACAATGCTGAAGTCCTTGAGAATTAATTTCTTGACGTTGTTTAAACTTGGGGGTTTGAAAATGTCAGGAACACCAACTTTCTGTTCAAAACAAAAAACAAAATAAGATTCAGGCGGCTGACAAATTAATAATATATCAGAAATATATTCACTAACCTTGAAAAGATATGCAGGTCTTAGCTGTGTCACCACCTTAAAACCGGAAAAAAAAAAAAAAAAAAAACACTGAGAAACTATCTTAGGTGTGTCGACCTCACATGGTTTTGTAGAAGCATCAGAGCCATGGTACCTAAACTGCTTGATGTGTTGATTCAGAGTAGAATAAGTTAACCATTTCTTTTTATTTATGAAATATTTAAGATAAAGTGCCCCATCGTAAGCTAAAACTTCCTCAAAGATATCATGACCAAGACATGGTGGCAAGCCTGGCATACAAACATGGAAGTATTTCAAAGAATTGAATACTGACCCAAACTTTACTCCATCAACGTCTGTTGTATTGTTGATTAGCAGATGGTTCACAGCAGAGTTGTAGTTTTCTCTGGTACGCCGTGGTCCACACACATTTGGATCAGTACCCTGAAATTCAGATTTGGTAATCAGGCGATACCTGCAGAAGTACTTGGAGGAACTTAAGCTTTCAGAGAAGCCACCAATACAGTGAGAACCCAGATTATCTCCAGCAATACAAAATAATGTTCGTTTTACTTTTCTTTCATCTGGTCCAGCAATCCCATTGTGTGATAGTAATTCTGAAAAGACCTTGGCATGACCAAAATCTGTGAAATCCTTCTCCCTGCAAAGTAAGACAAGGGACATGTGGTCCGAATCTGAACCGACATGAAGTGGCAAATTTGCCAAAGATACATACACAAATCTTGTGCTTTGTTCTTGCAGAGCCCAAAGGGTTAACAACCTCAAAGGCTTCCTGGTAAAGTATTAGCTTGAGACGTGACAGGTTTTGACTAAAGAACTCATTAGACCTAAATAACTTACCATCACTCATGTCACACAGAACATCAGAAGGAGACTCAGTAGAGGGCTCCTCTGATTTCTGTATCAAATCAGACTTTAACAAACATTTTGAGTAAACTTGCGTCACTTTTAAAAGATGACACACTGATGCAGTCACTAATGATTGACACTCAGAATCTCCATATAAAATCACTAACTGTGACATATGGGAAGTAAAAGATGACTTCACCTTAAAGGTACTTGTGCATCCTTTGACTGGACAAGTAACCACATGGCCTTTTACAAAATGGCTCTTCAGATGAGCTATTAGCTCTTTAGCATCTTGGCTCTGGTGTTGGCACATATTCATTGCACTTTTAAAAGAGGTAACTTGCCTAAAAACCGTAATATTGGTAGGGCCAGCGTGTCTTTGATAAAAATGTAGCCTTAAGTGCTCCATACCTAAAAAACGTTTGCTTGTAGTCAGTTTTATTGCACTTAAAAACACAACATGACTCATTACAATGAAGCTTGCAGTGAAGCACATAGCCCCTTGATGACTGCACCACCTTGCCACAGAAATTACACCTCAACATGTCGTCCACTTAGCCAACTTCACACACACTCAGAGCAATAAATTCTTAAAAAATAAATGCTCGGTCAAAACTGTACTGGTGGGTTTTCAATAAAGCTGATAAGATAGTCAACAGACCTGGCAAGCTTCAGGAAACAATTAAATTAGAACGGCGTCTAAAACACCCAAAAAAGACGGATGTACTCACCTCACGTATTTGTTTTAGGCAGTCCAGGGGAAGAAAACGTCAGAAAACTAAAATATTTTTGCGGCGCAACGGCGGTGGCATGAGGTCAGAAGCTGCGTGGTGGTGAAATGATGGCGGCTGTCTCTTCTTCCGGGCAAACGAGCAAGCTGCGCACAGCTTAGCAGCGCGACACCCTATTGGTGGAAACGTTCAGTAAGGTCGTTAATTGGATAACAGCTTTGAAAAAGAGGAGGGAAAATATGTTTTTCTTTGAGCGCTCTGCAATGGCGTACCGCGCACGTGACGTCACCATCTCATGAGCAACGCCCCTTGCCGCTAAGGTAGGGCAAACAGTGTCACAGTAAAAGACTTGTAATGTGATTTCAAATAGTAAAAACAGCTGTTCAGCTGTAAATCAGCAACCATCACACCAACTCTAGATTTAAAATGGACACACCAAAGGCGACATGAGACATAAAAGAGCAGGGGAAACAATGTTAAGTCAGAATTGTGTGGAAATGGGGCTGTTGTCATTGGAATCTGCATATTCAGTGCCGGCCCGAGGCAGAAGCAAACTTAGCATCTGCTTAAGATCCAAGGGCTACAAGAGGGTCCCCAAGAGCAATAATTGTTTTTTATTTTTTTTGCATGCACACACAATTTTTATCTCAGTGTAGTAATTAAGATTTATGATAACAGAGTGCATATTTTGACATTATCTTTGATCGTGTATGCATGCATTTAATCCCATAATAACCAGCACCACTCCCTCCTGTAACGCTGTCCATTAATCAATACAGTAATAGTGCTGACTGCAGCTATCCCAGTTATCGCTGTGATGGAGGGACTAAATAGGGAAAGCTGACCCTGACTGTACGCCGCTGCTGCCATCGTAACAAGCCCTCTCCTTGAAGTGTGGCTCAGACTGCTAATGAGTCGCTTACAGCGGGATTTCACTCTGGCAGATAATCTTTAAAAGTAGCCATCTTTGTAGTTCTTTCCCCCTCTTCTGTTCCTGTCTTCTATTTTAGTTTCTCCCTTTCCCACTCGCTGACTGTGCTTTGTTCCGTCGGAAGGTGTCTGGCCTCCTGCCCAAACTGCCATTACAATATTTTCAGCTTGTTTCTCAACGTCCCACACGTCCTGTTTTTACTGCTCTGCAGCTCCGTGGAGTCCTTCAGATATTCCTGTCTCAGACTGAAGGTTCTCAGCACGCTGCAAATAGGCAGGACACATGCTGTGATACAACGTGTCAAGTCAGTTCGATTTATAGACCACGAGTATGATAATGTTGGAATTAATGTGCATGAAAAGTAAAAATGATACAGAAATATAATAAACAAAGGGGGATAAAATAAGTTAATTAAACAAACAAGGAATAATATGTATAAACTAAAGAAGAGATTTGTGAAATAAATTAAATTCATCCCAGCAAAACACATGAACCCAGTTGTAAGCTTGACAAACCAGATGTAGTTTAAATGTAATAACTGATCTAAGTTCTGGACAGTTCCAAAGAACAGAACTATAGTGAGTAAAATAACAATGAGGTGATTTTGGCTTGATTTCTTTTAAAGGTATAACCATAATTTCACCTTTTCATATCTGAAATATATGCAGTCAGCATTTAAAAAACACTGGAAGGTGCCAGGCCACGTAGAATCAAAATAATACATATATTAAAACCACTGGATAGATTCAGCCAGGAATCTCCAGGGATAAATGGGTAGAAATGATGGATATATTGATGTCTTTAAGGATTGCGGTGAAATGTTTGGTTGTTAACCTTGGCTCCAGCTTATTTAATAAATACGGATACATTTTAAGTGACATAAATACTATTTATGTCACTTAAAATGTATCCGGTGTTACAGCAAACTAATCACCCACATTTAAAAGCATGAATCCATTTTTGTAAATCAGATTATTTTAAGACTGGGACTGGACATATTTCTAAGGATATAAATTGCAGTTTGCAATTCAGAAAACTCAAATCCAAAGTTACACCTACTTTTGTTTTATTTGCTCATAAAGTTTAACCAATAGTGGACTTAATAAAGGACAAATCAGATGTCTCTGGGCCCACTAGAAGAATGTTTATCCTCATTTAACTTCAGGAAGAACTGCGATTAACCTGCCTTGGGACAGGTATTTCTCTGTTGGAGGGATTTCACTACCTTGTGTGATTAGTTTTATTTTCCCCCTTCTGAGGATCAACTGATGAAATAGGAATGGCATTTCAATGCTTTATAAGTGTTCAAATAAGTGAATCTACATCAGTGGAGACATGATAATTTAGTATGAGGTTAAGACATAGTATTTTTGGGTCATTGCTGTAATAGTTTAGTTGCAGTTGCATGAATCATGTGGTCGTGACTAACACATCCGGTACACATGGCATGTAAGTGAAGTGGTGGTCATGCAACATTTTGTTTATACATTGGGCTTATTTATTTTTAAATTAATCTTTTCAGTTTACCAAATTCCTTCTTCTAAGTGGAAGTAATGTAAACATTTTGAGACAGTCCAGCCAGAGTCCAATCTTGAATTAAATATACTGTGGAAGGAAATAGAGATTACCCTGATAGCAAGGAGCCAACCTCTAAGACTTGTTACCAAAGGTAAATTGTCAAAATACTTGTGGAAATATGCAAAAACAAGGATTATATTGCCATAAAGTCAATAAATATTTTTCCTTTGATTATTGAGAACGGTATAAATAACATTTGACATGCCATCTGTTAATAAAATGTAAAAAAAGAACAGAAAAAAAGAGACAATTTTTGATTTATCTTGTTTTATCTTAAGAGACACTTGTCTTTTTTCATGTCAGAAACAGACTCTTTCAATTAAAATCTAAATCTAAATCTGTACATTTTATTCTTTGGGCTTTTTTACGTGTTTGTTTTGCTTGACTACCATTAGATTATGAGTTTTTTTGTGAGTGCATTCAGCAAATGTTTGCATGTTTATTGTACTTTAAGATTTAGTACAAATGCCTAACATTAACAGAAAAACATGTACAGTATAGCTGCTAAAATTAGGCATAGCCTCACATATGTAGAGTTTTCCAATGACAGAACTACAGTAATGTAACAGCTGCTAAGGAGAGAAAGCTGTTTTTTTTTTTTTTTTAATGATTCTATGAGGACAGCAGGGGGCAGAAAGAGTTCAACCCCGGTAGCTGGCTCATAAAACCAACCAAATCACATGACAAGTTTTAGCCTCTTGTTAGAAGCAGCTGCTGATATCCAGAGACACTAATCTTGAGATAATTCCTATCCCTGTTAAGCTGCAAATATTTTAACATAAATCCACCTTGTTGCTCAACAGAACGTCCAGGGTAACAAATGCAGGATTGTTATCGTTATCTTTTAACTAAGATGTGTATTTAATGTTTAATTATAACAATGCTGCTGCACTATAAAAATAATTAGGGGACACAAAGACCAACTAATATTGATCATTTATTTGAAAAGAGAGCATAGACGAGCTTTGGAAACAGTACTTAGCAACGTCTCTATCAAGACACTCAAAAATGGAAAAATACTGAACTCTAAGGTCTGCAGCATGTGGCTCAAATACTGTAATTCTTTTAATGTCAAATTCACAAATAAAAAGGAAGCGAAACGTCTTCAACTACGGAAAACAAGTCCAGTTGCTTTGTTTTGTTTTTTACCTTTTTTTGAAATACACAAATAATCCACAACAGAGGGGCACTAAAGATGTAACTGCATATATTTGCTTCTTTAAGTGGTTTCCTTATTATTATTTTGTTTCGAAATGACAAAGTTGACTTTACAGATCCCCCCAACCCCTTCCCCAATTTTACCCCTCTGTTTTCAACTTAAAAGGGGAGACAATGCAAATTGTTGATCTTTAAGTATATGATAAAGCAAATTCCATGTTGATGCATTTTTATATTTATGTATTTATACCTTTTTGTTTTACTAAGGGTCAAGTGGGTTTGGACAAGATTTATTTAGTAGAAACTAGCACAATCTTTGGATTGTGAAGGTTCGCCTGATCTAACTTAACACAAATAAAAACAATGCTACAAACGAACAAATAAAAATTCGTTTACGGGAAATTAAGACTGGTCACAAGCAAGGTGAAAGAAATATCTTAAACATAAATAAGAAAATAACTTCCAGTACAAAAAGTGGCTAAGTTAATTTAAACTAAGCTTTGGTAAACTTGGCAGCCTTCTTAGTCAAAAAGAAAAAAAAAGAAAAAAAAGAAATCATTAAGGCTTCATTAAAAAGTGACACAGGCAGTTCACACCAAAAGTTCAACCCATGTTTGGCTTCAACTCTAACAAAATGTGAGAAAGGCGTCCTGACGCCATGGCCAAGGAATCTCACCTGTTTGTGTGACTGCTGTGCATCTGTTTGCGTGAAGTTTATTGAGGCAAACAGTCGAGGTGACACACCGACAGCTGCACACAGACTCAACCAAAGCGAAACAGAGCTCCGTCACTTAAAAGCACCTCGGCCCTCTGCCTCATGTTCAGTCACTTTTTCCTGAGTCCCACCTCTGTTCCCTGGGCCTGGTCCCTTTTCCCCCTAAATGTTTCTGTCCTCTTTGCTCGGCAACGCTTCTTGACCGCATCCAAAACTTTCCAGCTCTTAAAAAACACACCTCTTGGACCTTTGCCTTGCTCCTCGTTTCTGTGTTTTGCTTTTAAGGTTCTACACTGTAACTGTAGATTTACAGTGCATTGAAAAGGTAATCACACCCCTTGAACTTTACAGACTGTCAAGTCACATTCTCAAACTATAATGTATTTTATGCACTGGACCAACAAGAAAGGAGAACATTATTGGAAAGCAGTTTTCTGAACACCAATCTGAAAAGCACAAAGTGCATCTGTTTTCAGCCTCCTTTAATTTGTCACCCCTAAATATGATACAGTGTAAATAACTATCCTCATTTGCGATTTTATTATCAATTATTGTCCATCTGGGTTTGATTTATCCTCAGCATAATTCCAGCCGTTCTGTGAAGGCCTCAGATGTTTATTAGAGAATATTACAGAACAAACAGGACCATACGGACCAATGAACACAGCAGGCAGGTCAGGAGTAACGTTGTGGAGAAGTCCAATACCCAGTTAATCATCTGAAAATGGAAAGAGTATGGCACCACTGCAAACCAAGCAAGATGGGGCAGTCCACCCAAACCAGCAGGCTGGGCAAGCAAGCATTGATCAAAGATGCAGGCAAGAGCCCCATCATAGCTCTGGAGGAGCTGCAGAAATTCCCTGCTCAGTTGGGAAAACCAGTTGAAAGGACAACTTTTAGTCATGCACTTCCCAAATCTGGCCTTTATGGAGTAGTGGCAAGAAGAAAGCCACCATGAAGTCCTATTAGATGTGAAGAGGTAATTTCCCTTGAAACTTGCACCGAAACCTGAGTTTACTGGCACTTGTATATTAAATAAGTCGAGGAGGCCCAAAAGATAAGCTTCCATATAAACCAGCTTGCTACAAACCATGCAGGAGGCACAGCAAACATGTTGAAGGAGGGGCTTCGGTCAGATAACACTAAATCTGGTGTAAAAATGAACACCACCCATTACCCTGAGCACAATAGCCAAATGTTAAAACACGGTGGTAGCACCATCATGCTGTGTGGACGCTTTTCTTCAGCAGGGACAAGGAAACAGGTCAGAATAGATGTGAACACCAAAGGAGCTAATAACAAGCAATCCTGGGGAAAAAAAACTGTTAGAGGCGGCAAAATACATCCGACTGGAGTGGAGGTTCAGCCTAACCGTGTTCAAAAAGGCCTGTTGTCAAAGTTTCAACTTAAATTCAATAGAGAATCTATGGAAAGACTTAAAAACAGGCGTTGACGGACGCTGTTGTTGTGCAAAAAAGAATGAGCAAAGATTTCCGTCTGCTGATGTCCAACGTTTGTAAAGACATAGGCGACATATTGACCAATGGGTGTTGATTGTAACACGTTCCAGATTGTTGTTTGTAAAAAGAAATGACAGCAATGTGACATTTTGCAGTCACTCCAATAAAACAGATTGACGTTTATGGCGAATAAACGCAAAAAGTCCAAGTGGCATGAATGTGCTTCAAATCCAAATGTTTAGAACACCCCGATATATTCTTTGAGCTGTATAGCTGTTAAAAATGTATGAACAAACATATTAAAGTGTCAGTGCTTTCGTTTTGTCCTGCAGTCTTGCTCATTTTCGTTCATTCTCTTACTCTTCTTCTCAGAGGAGCTGAAGGGAATGAACTATCTTGGATCGCTGTGAACATTTCTTCTCTCTTTTGTGTCTGGGATCCTTTCCAGATCACTGCAGCCAGAGGTGAGATGTCAGGGCTTTCAAGTCTAGCGTAAAATAAAATCTAAAGTTATATTTAGCCGTTACCTTTTTCACTTTCAAGATTAAAACCCTTAGGTTTTCTCTCCGTGCCCCATCAGCTTTACAAGCACCTGCTGCAGAGAGGTGCGGAGGAAAACAGCATCGGACCGTGTGAAGTCAGTAGATAAAACAATCAAGTGTCTTTATGCCCTCTCTAACTCTGTTCGGTAGCCAACAAGTATCCTGACAACCTTGCCTGGTATTTTGGCTCCGGTCCCCTGAGTGTTGATGTCAGCTGAGTGGAGGAGAGGGAGTGAGGGAGGAGTGGACGGGCTGAAAGAGAGAGGCGAGGGGGGGGGAGGAGGAGTGAGCGGGCTATTCAAGGCACTTGTCCTCTGTCTCCCCATAAGCATAAAGGAGGGGGAGGCGCACATGCATTGAGAGGAGCCCACTTGCTCACACGCATAGTAGTAGCAGCCGCATTTTCACAGTCCACTCTTGAGACTGACAGCAGCAAACGGGGGTTGAGAGCCAGCACAACAGAGAGAGGAGGACAGAGGGCTGGAAACAAGGAAGTCATCAAAGGAGGACAGGAAAGGAGGGATTTACTCAGTATTTGCTGCTTTTTTTTCAGCACCCCGGGAGCCATAAAAGGAATCTCCCATCTGCTCTTCTTCAGCTGAACTTTCTCTGCCGGAGGACCCGTTCTGTGTTATGGCAGCCCTGACGGGACATGGGGACACGGCTTCCCTCTCCTCTGTCTCCTCTCATCCTTGGATGTTCTTCCTCTGGGCTCTCTCCACTCTCTCCTGTCAGGTCTGCTGCTTTAACCTGGACACCACTCACACGCTGCACAAGCTGGGGGACCGGGGCACTTTCTTTGGTTTCTCCGTGGCACTCCACAAGCAGCTTAACCCGGAGCCTCAGAGCTGGTGAGTGAATCGGTGCTGGGCTAAGTTTGTCCTTGTGTTGTGACCATGTGTGTGTTTTTTTTTTCTTCTTCTTCAAAGTTCACATGTGGAATTTCTTGTATTTTCTGCACCTGCTCTTTTTGCAACATAAACCCCTAAGACCATGAGGTTGTGCTGCGCAGAGAGCAGTCAGGGAACCCTGCTGCAGCACAGGGAAAGAAGCTGGGGGAATGAGTTAAACGACAGAGATTTATTTGCAAATGAAAAGTGGATGAAAGTGGGCCTGATGAATCAGCAGAGAGGTATGAGTGCTTTAAGTGTTTTTAGGAGGTGAATTTCTCCAAGCAGCAACAGATCCTGGACTGACAGCTACAGACAGCGAAGTGCGCCTCATTGATTTTAAATTGCTTGTTTCAGTGATTTTGCTCCATTCGAGCATTTTGAACATGAGAAATAAGCTCTGCTGCAGCTGCAAATCGTGAATAAATTATGACGACCCGTCTGGTTGTAAATCTTTTGATATGTTTGCTGCAGGAGAGTATACAAAAGGCAGTTCTCCTGAAGCTTTGGCATTCATTTTATGACAAGGAATACGCTTAGTCTCTTTTTTTTTATGTTGGCAGATCAAACTTTGCAGTGCTCTCTGTATTAGTCATAAAAGTTCTGCTTCCGGCAAATACAAAGATGTGATCATAAACTATTGCAAGTTTTATACCTAGTTTTAATTTTAACTTAATTTTTGTGCAAGCCCCTATCATTAGAAGTATATTCAGTTGCATTAAATGCATTGATATATCACATTATGTTGTAACCTTTGTACTATTTTGAGTTTAGAATATTGTTCATTAGCTTAATTTATTGAAATAAAATGTGAAACAAAGTACAACACAATTTAAACCTTGAAGTAAACCCAAACATGAAACCAAGGGGTTTTACACTGGGGGAATTCATGTTTCAAATGCTCTTATTTTGGAGCTCCAGATTTAACCGCCGCCTCCTAAGTTTACTGTTGCTGCAGTCGTCCTGACGCCTGGTGAGACCAGCCTGGTGACATCAGGCGGAGTCATGTCACCCCTCTAAAAACCTGCCTCGCTTGTCTGCTGCTGTTCCTGCAGCTACGTTTATGAACTGACTGTAATAATAATAGTACCAATAATGTATGGGTCACTGCAGTGGCCTGCAGCAAACAAGAGGGATGCCTGGAGATTCGTGCGTGAGTAGTATTAGTGCCAGGAGACAGTCAATAAATGGGATGATGCACCAACTGGAAAGGGAAATAGAATGAATAATGCTTGCTTTTAGTACGCCGTTACATCAGTCTTTGTTGTTTGAGCACTTATGATGATTTCATCTCTGATCGGATTGGAGTCTGATGGCATTCTGGGCTGACTAGAAATACTGAGTTTAGCTCCGCTCTCTTGCCATCTCTTCAGGGTATATCTGACAAAATATCATATTTTCTAAATATCACACTTATATGATTCATTTGTGGTGGTGGCAGCTTTGTGACTATTTTTGCTCTCAGTAAAAAACAATTTTTTTAAGGGTTTAAACCAAGAATGAGCAAGATTTGCTTTTTCACCATGCAGCATAAATTTCAAGGCACTTTGGAAAACTGAGAACTGTTCAAATACACAACACGTTTATATATATATATATATATATATATATATATATATATATATATATATATATATATATATATATATATATATATATATATATATATATATATATATATATATATATATATATATATATACACATCTTCTGAACCTGCCTGATCCTATTGGGTTGGAGTATAGTTGGGCGAGGCTTCGGAGCAGCCTGCTGAAGACACTGTAAACCGGTCACCAATCCATTGTAGGTTGCAACCATGACCATCAACCATGAACACACACAACAGTGCGTGTTTTGGTCACCAATACATTTAAAATTACCTAATTTTTCTTATCACTATGCCTACCCAAATATGCTTAAACTTGTAGCTCACAAAATAAATTTTCATTTTCAATTGAACAAATGGTCAAATTTGACTTGATAAATGGAAGATTGATGTGGATATTTATTCAGTGAGGAGAAGGAAGTCAGGAGAAATTAGTTCAATTGCTTGGAGAATTAATAAAGTAGCACCCTACCAAGGGATTTGACAGCACCTTGTCATTACTTTCAGGTACATGTCATAATTTCTGCTCCTGTTCTGACCAGCATTGATACGCTGATGTGCGAGACCATCAGCACTCCAATTTCTTTAAACAAGTATGTCACCAGAAGAGCCTACTTTAAAATTGGGAGCTTTGCAGTCGTTGTGAAAACTTAAGCCTGTTCCACTTGTGAGGGTCAACCTACAAAACAATATGGTAGATGTGAAAAATCAATTCTACTGAAAATGTCCTTAATGCCATTTAAACTCTATCACACTATAAATGTTTCCAACAGAGAAACCTTTTTCGGTCAGTGAGGAGAAACCCATCCTCTCCCCCAGTTTACTTCCATGGAGCTTACTTACCCACGTATGTAGATAATCTTTCCTGGAGTGTGTGTGCATCGGTGTTTGTCCTCTATTTCGTTGTGTTGCCATGTGATGGACTGATGACCTGTTCAGGGTGCACCCTGTCTCCTAACCATTGGCTGCTAAACATGAAACACTGGTGAATTTTCCCAGGAGTGACTAGCCAACCAAAATTGCTCCAAGAGTGCATTGTGGTTTCATTCCTATCTCGTTTCAGTTAAGGTCAGTGTTCATGACTCAACTATAAGAGGAGACCATGGGAAAAAAGGCATCAGTAGGAGAATAGAGTACCATGACAAAAACAACTGCTGACCCAAAAGAGCACAAAGGCTTGTCTCACATTTGCCAAAAAACTAAATAATAATAAGCCTTTGGGGGAATTTTCAGTGGATTGTAGTTTTTGGAAGGTGTGCAACCTAATACAGGAGTAATGGTGGCCTAGTCTTTAGAGCAATGCACTTGCGCTCTGAGAAGGCTGCAAAGTCCCGGTTCCGAACCCACAGACTGCCACTATGGCTCCCTGAGTAGGACCCTTATCCCCAGATTGCTCCCCGGGTGCTGCCCACTGCCCCTTAAGGGATGGGTTAAATGCAAAGACAATTTTTGCTAGAATGTACAATTGCAATGACAAATACATATTTATATTCTATTCTAATGTGTTTAATGTCAACCTAACACAACATTTAAATAAAAGACAATCATAGCAAACGGTCAACCATGTGGCTTCTTTGCAGATTCAGGACGGACAACTTGCTGCAATTGTGGGAATCATGAAAAATAACAAACCGCTTTTAGGCCTTTAGGGAAATTCCTTTTTTAACATGAAGCCAGATTGATTTTAATAGCTGTTTACTCTTCATAAAGGAATTTGTGAAATAAAAATAATTTTTGTAGTTTTTTTTAATGGGGCAAACACTTCTTCCCAGCACTGCATATGGTTGCTGATCTAAAAGCTGAAACAAGTGGATTTATCGCATTAAAAGGGCAAATCTAAAATCGTTCATAATCAACAACAACAAAAAAAAAACATCAGCATGGTGGATGTATCATTGATTCATCTTCACATAAGGAGTTGTAAACCTCATGAGATGCATTATTCAATTAGCAAACAATGCACATAGCACTCCCTGCTTGAGTAGTGCATTTCCATGAAACTTTATTCTAGTGCTCACTCGGCGTTAGTGCAGTTTTCCTTTTATACCATTCTGAAGTTTATAATTTTGTTTGGAACAATCTGCCTGAAACCTGCTGTAATTAAATGCCATAAAGTCATGTTCTTTTTTTTCTATTAGGAGCGTCTGGGTTACTTGTGCCTGCAGCCATCCTGCTCCTGCCGCATTGTGTGCTTTATGTCACTTGATTCAATAGTGAATCTGATATTGCCACTTTGATGCTCCGTTCTGTGCTTACTCATCACTGAATCACACAACTCGTGATGAAGAAACGCGTAGATGTCTCGCTTCAGGAGAATGTATATTATCTAGCATGAGCTAAAGAATAGATTGAAAGAGCATGAGAAATGTGAGCTCCCATGTATTATTTCAAGGGTCTCTGCTGTAACTCTTTAGTTGGCTTTTTATTATAGTGTGGCAACACAGGTCAAGGCAAGTAAGACCCCATGTAACACAATGATCTCATATTTAGTGTAAATAGATCCTCGCCAGAGTCCTGTCTCAAGGAAATAAAAGCACGGCGCCCTCAGAGAGCCTCAACCTGGTGTTGTAAACCTGTACACTTTTTAAAATTAGCTATGTTGGTTGTTGTGATACAGAGCCCTTAAATCTAAGAGGGGTTCTGCTGTTGCTGTTGATGGCAGACTGGGGATAAGAAGAGAGGGTATTTGAGTTATGCGTTTGTTGGCTATTTATAACGACATGAGGGGTGCTTCCGCTTTTAGTTCTCTGATGGCTGAGGGCAGGGAAGATCCTGAGGTTTCTCCCTGCACCTGCATTGTTTCCAAAATCAGCTGCTGTAGATTTTACCCTGAAAGTAATATCTTAATTAGGCAATAAAGTCCAGATAAACACTTGTAAAGAAGTGTTTAAAATATGATCGTTATTGCATAAGAGATCTCATTTATACATTTGCTGCTGAACAAGAATGTGAACCTAAGTATTTTATTTATTTGGCGGCACTTTTAAAACTATGTGAGATATTTTTTGTGAGCATGTATTTGTCTACAAATTATCTCAAAGACAAAAGACTACAGAATGATAATGCATGAATCTTTGTCAATCGTTTTCTTCTTTCTTAAAACTATTTTGTAATTATTTTTTTCTTTAAACAGAAAACAATGCAAGTTAGTTTTTCATCATACATCGTGGGTAGTATGTTGGCAGTTTGGCTCGGTCGCAATTAATCCATTATTGTTTCTTGTTGAAAGATATGTTACTTTACTTCATTGAAATATATCTCTGCTCAGACCCCTGTCCTTTTAAATTTTGCACCCAGTTTTTATTTACCGAGCTAACAGTTTTTGAACACAATTGTTAGATTTTGATTTATCTCAACCTGTAGCTGTTGATTCAGTGGGCTTAAAATTGGCGGTGCTGCATTGCTCTGGAACGGCACAGCAGAAAGGTCTCCGGTTGCAGAGAGGTTCATGTTTACACGTGGATTTGCTTTGGTGCTTTTGCTGGCATGGACACTCTGTCTCACTCCCAGAATGGTCTCGTGTAGCCAATGTGGTGGTCGACGTGTTGTCTGGAGTCTGGTGTCAGCGGCGGAGTGAGAATCTAAAACAAGATTTTCGGAGGCTGAACTAATCGGCTGATTAAACCTCAGACTTCATTACCAGACCTAAGAATATGACCAGTGACTAAAAGTGAATCCCGGTCGCCTTCCCAAGACAGCAAATTAAGTCAAATGCAAAAGATAAAAACCATTGACACACACATGCACCCATAGTCAATGTAAAGTCTCCAGTCTACAACCCAACATCCGTATTTTGGGACAGGGAGGGAAAAATACGGGGAAAACCTCTGCATGCACATAAAAATGCTAACCAACATTTCTTACCACTATAACAAAAATATTTAGGAGTGAACTGTGAAGCCATTTCAACACACGCCATCTTGCGGTGATCCTGGACACATCATCAGGGGACACTACCCTTTTTTTTAACCGTGCCGAGAACAGTCCGAGCTCGGTAACTGAGATAACTATCGAGTGTAAATGGATCGCACACTGAACTGAACCGTGCCAGACACAACTGGACCGCGCTAAATCTAGACCAGTTTGATAGTAGGCCCGTTTACGCTACACTTTTTTAACCGAGCCGAGACCAGTCTGAGCTCGGTAACCGAGATAACTCTTGTGTGTAAATGGTCAGCAGACTGAACCGGACCACGCTAACTGCAGACCAGTTCCTGAGTAGGTTTCGGACTATTTTTTTTATCCCGGTTATCTGATAAAGAGCGCATGAGCAGACCGCGTCATCCCCTTACAGTCAGCTGACTGTCCGCGTTTTTTCCGGCGTGTCTGGCTGCACGTCCTGATTCACACTCCATTTAGACAAATTTCAGACATTCATAAAAATACTAGCTTCCTTACCGTGCCACACGATTTCCAGAGATGATTCTGCTTAGCAGTGTGATGAACCTCAGTGTCTGTTGTTGTTTCCTGCATCTGTAAATCCTTATTAGACGTTCGTTTGTCTTATCCACTTCCCAAAAGCCGACTCTGTCTAACCATAACATCCTGAATGTTACGGGTGCTGCCGTTTTGTTTTGCTCGGTCCCGCCTTCAATACCAGAGAGCAGTAATACCACAGATCGCCACTAGGAGGCGAGGAGCAACCAAGGAACCGGGATAGTGTGGTGTGTAAATGGTCGTCTTGGCTTGGTTAACTGATCGCTCGGTTCGCTGATAACATAGAGCGCATGGCGCATCATCTCCTTACAGTCAGCTGACTAATTTTGCGGTTTCCGACATTCATAAAAATACCAGACTTCTTACCATGCCGCATGGATTAATTTGTTAGATTTTAACAGCCCAAATTCGTATCAGAATCATGTGTAAAGGAAATGGGTATTAATATCTTCAGAAAAATTATATTGAATGTTACAGGGAGTTTGAGCATTTTAACAGTCTTTTATCTCCCTCCATAAGATACTTGACAAAAAAACTATATTTGTTCTCTGGTTGAAAGTGGAAGTAAAAAATCCCTGTTTTAAGGGTTTTGAAAAAGCTTTACTCTGTTATGCAGGTTAGAATGCAATACTCTAAATCTCTAAACAGTGAAAGTCAGCTGGTTTATTGGTTTCAGTTTTACAATATTATGCCATTACCATTTTTTCATTTTTCCTCAGAGTTTTATTTTGTTGCAGCATCACAAACGCTGACAGTAATTATTGTCAGTGGTCATAAATCAAAAACACAGTTTCCTACCATTTATTTTCTGTTGAACAAAACACATACATGCATATAAATGGGGCCCAGAAGACCTGCCTCACACATTCGTGGCACAAAGGAGAATTTCAGTATGGTGATTTACATTAGAATAGGAAGACTGAAGCCACCTTTCATCCCTGGTTAAAGAGTTCAGAATGACCCGTACCCTCATTTCGCTCCTCCATTATTATTTTTATGCTGCTCTCTCGCTTTCATTGTCCTTTTTCAGTTGGGCCCAAAGTTACGGTCCTATTAAATGCATGAGGTGCTGTGCTGCTTAAATTCAGTGGAGATAAGAACGAGTGAAGCCTCTACATTCCCTCACAGGCGTTTAATGTCCTTTCTACCTCCTACTTACTCTGTCTATTTAGCATTCTTCCATTCCTCCACGCCGCTGCCCGGGCGTGGACAAAGGCTCAGTGGGAAGCAGGGCCGCCTGGATCAGGGCTTTCAAGAATATTGCTTTGCGGACCACTTGCTCGGTGAAAGAACAGGGACAATCTGCAGAGTCAGGGGGAAACATGCAACTTAGATGGAGGAGCAGAGAAAATGCACAATTTGAAGTAATGCTGAAAGAGCAGAGTCTGATTTTGCACGTGTTGGTTAGAAGCAGTTAATGCCCCGAGTTTATATGAAAAGGTCCTGATTTATGTCTTTTCTTTTCTTGGCATATTGCATCAGTTAATTGTAATTCTCCGTTGAGGTTTAGTTCCAGCTTAGCTTCCACGCTATCTTGTCTTTTTCTTTGGAATATCATGCGATCCGCATGTGGGGGAGGTGTCCGGGGTCTGATGGGAAGGGAAGGGGAAGGGGGGGGGGCTGCAGGGATGAATTAATGATTGCAGGGTTTCTCTTCAGATTAAATAAGTGTGTCTATGCTTGTTTGTGCATGGAGGCCTTTGAATTGAAACTGATACTGACGCAGTTTAATCAATCAACCGATGGCAGCTCGCCTGTGATCTGATAACATAAAAGACACCAGGAAATGGTGTCTTTTATGGCCCAATAGGAACGGAAATTACGCGGGAGGAGGGGGCTTTATGTTTGGAATTAATAAACAGATCTTTGGTCTGATTCTCCACAATCATCTTTGAAAACAAGCAATCATTTTATGAGATTATTCTAAATATTTCAACTGATGTTCTTTGCATGGTTGTCATCCCTTATATCTCAGCCATCATTTTGTTAGCAGATTTGGGTGGAAAGCGGCTGATCTCAGGTGGCATACATGCAATATCATCACTGAAAAATTATACTTCTATGCAAAAGTCATACAAAATGCACAGGTTATTAGATTTGTTTAGATTTTATTACAGAGGGAATCAAACAATGCATTTACTGCTTTGACATGCTTGCTGGATTTGATCATACTTTTATTCCAACAAAACATTAGGATGTAAAAAAGTTTTGAAAACGTTCAGAGCTGTTGAGGACCAGAGATGTGCAGAGGATCCATAAACCTAGTTGAATCAACCCGCTGATACCAACATAAACAAAATGTCTTAAACAGGACCTTTTGTTGTAGTGGTTAATGCTGGTGAATCCGATATTCAGCCAAACAGTTATGTTTTAAAATGTTTATTGAAGGGGATGAGAAGCGCCAGGTGAAGCAGCCAGGCAGGACCAGGTAGGGTCTGACCAGAACAGGCGATGTGGACAGAGCGAGCAGCTGGAACTCATGGGGAAACAGCCAGACTTGTGCAGCTTTCATCAGAAGAGTCCAGCTGGCTGAGCACACAGGAACTGGTAGAGGCAGATCACATCACACAAGACGAGACGAGGCGGTCTGGCTGAGGCAGGTATATATATAGGCCAGGGAACAGGTGAGCAGAGTTGGCAGGTGGATCTGATCAAGAGCAGAGTGGTGGCTGAGGAGTGGACAGAGCTGACAGGATGGTGGCTGAGAGGTGAAGGCTGATTCAAGACAAATCCAGAAAAGACCAAAACAAACAAACGAAAACCTAATTCTCGACAGTTCTGGCCCTTATTTATCAGGACATACCTGCTTGCAACAAGGCTTTTTGAATTGTCGTGCCGGGTATATAAGAAATGCTAAATTTCAGCAAACTTGCAGTGACAATGAATTGAGGCAAAGTTTTGTTACTTTATCAGATCATCGGCTAGATACTTTCAATGGCTATTTTAACAGTATGCTGGCTTTCATTGTTTGTTCCTTTAGAGAAGTTGGTCTGTTTTCTTAGTTTTACTTTAGCAAGGCATGTAGGTTAGACAAAAAAAATGCAGAGTCAAAAGAGAGGGCTCTTAAAACAGAGTGAATTTAAGACACCAGATACGTATAGGCTGATCAATAGATGGATAAATGGACACCAATGTAGACAAAAGAACAAGATAAAGAGGGCCAGAGGAGAGTTGGGATTGGCTTGTATCTTCTTTACACTTCAGACCTGAGGGCCAGTCATTACTCCATGTATGCCTGAAAATGGATCTTCATTTATTGATCAGTGGAGCAGGTGGTGATCTTGGGGGTCGTTGAAGACAGTGCAGATGCTGATGTGTTTGAAGAGCGAAACTTTGTATTTATTAGCTTTATCTACTTTAAGTCTGCTTTTTCAGCAGCAGTGTAAAGGCTTTTTTAGATTGAGACACAGTAGCATTTGGGATACCCACAAACTAATAATTTAGGCAGGAAGTTGAGTCACATCCGTGCCGTGGGCAGCGAAGCACAACCTCCCAGAGGATTTTGTGCCCAGACAGGCAGCTGTTTCTGTCTCTCGCTTGGACTTCTTATGGTTTGTCAACCATGATTTCTTCTGTCCAGACTGGGAGAGATCTCAGGTTTTAAAAAATGAGATGATGCATGGTTTGGTCACCCGATTATCAGCTGCTGTTTTCCCGTCACTGGAAATAAAAAAGAGAAACTGGTGTCAGGTGTGAAAATCTGGATATTGTGAAACAGATGCCATTTCATCATGAAATGCATCATTTCAGTGTACATTGTTTAACAGTGTGTCGTGTAGCTTAGATTGTCTTTTTTTTGTTTTTTTTTTAATTAAATGCATTTAATAAAAAGAGACCAATTAGTTTTAGGCTGTAAAGTTAATCTCAACATTTCTTGAACTGAATAAATGCTTGAAACTGGCTTTTTTTATTTGGGTTCTTTACTTAATATTTGAATCTGAACTTAAAAACCAAAATATTTAGATTGCTAGCCAATTAGTATTGTTAATTTGGAGCTAAACAGATTTACCCAGCATGTAACTTTTGCCATGCATTGAAACTCTGTAAAGTCTATAAGCCCCTTTTAAATGCCACATTTTTATGATGGGAAATCTGATATAAGACCAGGATAAATCATTTGAAAATTTTTAGAGATATAATGTACTATAATATTTATCCTGTCCAATTTCACTTCATAACTAACAAATCTGTTGGAAGTAAAATAGGTTATACAACCTGAGCTTGCATCTTCTTAAATTAATACTTGTTTTTGGACACATCATGATTTTATTTCACTTCTGTACTTGGTGTGTTTCAGCATGACACATTTAACCGGGCAATATTTGCCCCGTCTACCTTGGAAATGTTCAGATTGTGAACACATCTTTTGTCCACAGTCCTAATATGGCCCCATTGATTTTCTGACAGATTAAGTTTTAGTCTGACTAGACTCCTCCACAATGTAAAATTTTCTCTCATGAAGTCGTTCTTCTGTGAATTTGGCTGATACATGATTTCATTTCAAAGCCTTCAGGCAGACGCCTGAAGCTTTTGGACCAAATATGGCTGTTGTCTTGATCTGTTCACAAAAATAGCTGCATTGGTGAATACACCAATTCCCTCTTAAGAAAAGTCGCCATAAAACATGACACACTTACTGCCATATTTTGCTGTGAGTACGTGATCTATTGGTGATGATCAGCATTGTTTTTGTGCCGTACACACTTTTTAAAAAAGTTACCAGAACTTAAAGTTCTTCTTCACCAGACAGTAATACATTGCTTTGGGAAGGTTTGGTCAATTCTATCCTGGCCAGCGTTTTTTGCTGCATCTATCCTCCTTACTCCTGACACCTATAGTATAATGGAGATTCTTGTCACATATGAAACCATAAAAGTGATTCTATGAATTTCCTGCTGCTCCTTCAGTGCTACTGTTAGCCTCTTGGCAGCCTACATGCCAAGTTTCTATCCTGTTTCTTCAATAATTTTGGTGATCTAATATAATTGTCCAAATATAAAGAAGAACAATATTTTCTCAAGAGAATTTTATGCTTAATTGTGTGAAATTGTTTCTGTATACGACAAGGAAAATAGCCCTTAGGACCCTAACTTTATCCATAAAACATTGAAACTTTCAAAATAAAATACCATGTGGCTTTTTCTGTAAAATTCTCGGGCCTTAAACCAAACCTTTGGTAATGCTGACAAGACAATCAAAAGTAAAAAGATGTCACTAGCCATGTTTACATGGACAATAGTAATCAGAGTGAACGGCTGATCGGAATAAGAATGTGTCAATGTAAACATGCCAATCGGAATATCATGATCGGATTAAGCTCAATTGGAATCCAATTGTAATTGGAAAGAGTGTGCTGGTTTATGCTGATTGATAATCCAATTGTCATGCATGTGAAACGCTTGTCAGGATCAAGTTTTTCTGAATGTGGCAAACCTGAGTGTGCATGTGCGCCCGATGTCAATGTGACGTGACGCATTGAGTGGTGGAAATACGTCGGGGAGCAAAACTGGCTGTGCTCCCGATACACCCTTTACATTTGAAACATTAAAAGAGCTCAACATTATTTATTCAGTAACGACTCAACATAATTAGAGTCTGGTCCAGGCATGGCGCTCAAAAGACAAACTGACTCGTCCAATACTGCTTTGTTTGCTACTTTTTGCTGCTTAGCAAATACTGAAGTTTTTCTTCTTCTGTGTTTTTTTTTTTGTTTTTAGGGAAATTTAATAACTGCTCATGTCAGGGTGGTTCTATTCTGAACAAAGCCAGGTGCATGTAAACGCAAATCATGACCGGATAAGTTGATTGTGTGACCATATAAACGATACAATCCAATTATTTCTTGTTTTTTAATTCAAATACATGTCAATCCGATCGGGAAATTTTGTGCATGTAAACATAGCTTTTGTCAGTAGAATGTGTTTATGCTCGTTCTGAGTAAATATTGGAGCCATGTATGCAGTAACTGTACGCTCTGATTATGTCCATGCTTGCAAATGTTTTGGTGTTTGTGTCCAGGTCAGGGGTCATAGTACAACAACAGAAGGTCTAAAGTTCCTCTTGGCCCCATGCTGACTCTTTAGAGACAGTGTATGAAGAGGAGCAGATTCACACTACTGTGGGATTGACAGATGGTAGCGATCTGAGCACACATTAGGAGGGAGCGACAGGAAAAAAAATCCTTTGGTCTGATTTGGCTTTTAGGGAATATATTATCCAGTTAAAACCCACAGCTGGAGCATTCCAACAACGGGTTTGGTTTTCTGAGAAATACCTGCATGTTTTACGAACATTAAAATCACAAGGGGAAAAGAATTTGCTTAATCATTAAAGATTTTTTAAATTGTCTGGTCCAAACCCATTTTTTTTACATTACATTTCTTTTTTGGTTTTCCTGATTTTGAAGTTAATTCCCCGTCATTTCCTTTCATAAACTAACAAAAGAGCTGTGAATCCTGCTAAGAAGATAAAATATCTTATTGCGGATGTTTGTGTATTCAAGTGAGTCAAATGTTTTTCGCTGCTCCTCACCAGTTACTTCAACAAAATGTGTTTGCAACAAGGAGTAGATGATGTTTTTTGTGTAGCTTAAGGGCTGTGTGAGCTTTGATCACATGAAACAGATTTTATGAAAGGAAACCCAAAGAGGTGGAAGTTTCTTTTATATCCCTTAGATGAGAAAGTGATGGGGCAAAAACAGACTGTTTTCATAAAAATCTTATCAAGGTGTATTTGTAAGGTTACCTAATGTTTTGAGTTTGAGCAACATGCTCCTTCTTAGAACCTGTCCCTAAATCTATGTGTTTTTGTTGCTGATCTCAGGGAAGTGTCCCCTTGTGCTGGTACAAAGATGTGGAGGGGGTTTGTGTGTGCGTCAGGGGGGGAAAAGAGGGACTTGGTGGGGGAGGGGTCATCAGGACTGTTAGGAGAAAGTGTTGGGGTCACTGCACATGCTCCCCTCAGTGAACACATCTGTGTGATGAGCGCCGCATAATGGACATTGCTGTTGTTTTTGTGGTGATCAACTATGAAAACAAAGAAGACTACCGTGGAGATGGAGCAGGGGTTAGAAATCACAGATCAAAGCAGACGCCAGTGAATTGAGCTTTTTTTAAAAGTATGCCAAAAAGTGGTGCAACATGTCATAACAGCTTTCCAGTAAAAAAAATCTATCCCTCCATTTACACAAAAATGTGGAGGACATATCCTGACTGTAAGATCGACTGCTGTCTCTGGAGCTGGAGTTCAGATTATGCAGCGTCCTGTTTCCTGGAAGCCTCAACTTCTCAAAAAAGTTGAGATTCAAAAAACCGGCACACCTCCCATAGCCATGTTTATGTTGCACATAGCAAAACTAGTAGTAGTTATTCTATAATTGTAATTTATTCCAGAGATGTACCAATCAGGCTGGTCTTGGTTGATACCAGTTTCAGTTTTTGTTGGAGGTCTAAAAAACCGAGAATTTAGGTAATTTAATTATTTTCTTCTGGACCTGAACCCAAAACCCAAACTCTGAAGACAAGGAAACTGGTAGCACTGCTGGGTCCTTATTGTATTCTCATATCTGTGGCCAAAAATTACTCAGTGCATTATGGATAAATTAATAGAATATATTTAAAATGCCTCTATTTTACATGGCAATTCCAGTAAAAAAACGTTTGCGACCGAGCAATGTCTTAAATAGGGTCATCTGTTGTGGTGGAACAAGCGGTTATCACAGTCCAAGTAAAATCAATGTAACAATTACTAATGTTGTTCTTTCCTAGTGTCACATTAGTTTAGCATTTTATAAATAATATAACAAAGCTGAAATAAGGCACTATAAACTGTATGTGTTAAATGTGTCAACAAAAAATATGATTTCCAAATTTCCATCTGGAGTGTTTTTATTTGCCTGAATTAAAATATATCACTTGACAAATGTTCACCTCAGAAGTTACACTTACAACATAAAAGGCAAACGAGTCACTGTTTTGTCTTAATTTATTATATTTCATTTTAATAGAAGCTTTGTAAATAAGATTTTAAACTTTATATATAGCTCATATTTTTCCAACTTGTGACAGAAACAGATCATGCAGGTTCAGTGTCTCTGCAGCCATGTCCTCTGGGAAGTTTAGCACATACAGTAGTCAAACATCAAATCAGGACACCCTAAGACTGCATGTATGTTTTTTCCAACATATTTGGACATATGGATATTTAAAAGCAATTTTAACAATACAGAAAAATGAGTGTAAATAAACAAGAAAAGTGAAAGAAAATACATCTTAAAATGCTCTGTAAAATCAGGAATAAATTCCTATGTGTGTTTATCTTTGGCTGAGATGAACCACAGGTATATAATATCACTTGCACATGATGAAAACATGATTACTCGGTATTTTGAAGAGGGTTTGACCTAGTTGAAGGTTTAGTTTGTACTCCTGACGGCTGAAGTGAGAGTGAGACATAAAACCAAAAGAGCTGACTGAAACTGACTGATCAGAAAGATTGAAGCCGCTCACCAGTCTTGGAAAGGATTTAGCAGAAGGCATGCGTGCAAACTTAAAAAATTTGGGGACCAATATATAGGACATGTTTGGCATAAACCAAATGCAACATCCAGGAAAAGAACCCACAGCTGACAACAAGGAATGGGACAAACTTAACTGAGACCGGCAGGAACGAGGAGCTTCTCACTGAAGTTATTTCAGCCAAAGGGCTATTAGGAGCAAGGGTGTTCAGCTTTTTCCTCAGTTAGATTACAGCTTTCTGCTGCAAGCGTTTGTTTAGTGTATAAAGCAATGTTAATTTTTTTGTGTTTACCTGTAATTCAATCATTTTCTTTTCACAAGATGCATGAAAAAGATGCACCATCAAGATGAAAATATTTTTTTAGGAATCTCTTTTGAATGATGAATTCTTTTCAATTTGTTTTACCATGTAAACTAAAACCCAGAGTACATGGCTCAAAGCCCTTAAACCCAATCTCATTCCAATTATTCTCAACAGAGAGGTGAACATGGAAAACATAAGCCGCTTAACATCATTTTTGTTCAAGATGTTCATTTTGATCCTGCTGATATGCTAACGTTGTTCTGGGTAATTGCATTGCGGGGTTTAGGGACACCTTGAGACTTCTTTTAATCAAACGGCGCCTCACTTAAAAGGAGAGAAAAAGGCCCAGATGCTTGATCTCATCTATGTTCTCTTTCTGTTGTTGTAATCCTGAAACACCCTCACACTGATGCTTGAACCACCCAGGAGGATCCGGGCTCATGTGGGCATTTCCTTAAGCACCGCCACCATCACCACAAACACCCTAATGTCTGCTTTAGAGCCAGCCTGCATGAAAAATCAACATAGCCTGACCATGACACACACAACAAACACTCACCATGGAGTCCGTGTCAAATGTGGATTTATTGAATATTGAGTTTAATAAAGGGGATTACGATGAGACAGCCTGAGTCAGCATTAAACAATGAGTCGGTCAGGCTTCGCAAAGGGCAAATAGATGAAAGTATTACTCACACTTGATGCTTGAGGACAGGTGTACTTGTCAGTGTGCTGAGCTGCAATCACCTTAACTTAATTCAGTAACTCTTTTCACATTTGAAGTTACAACCCAATATAATTTAATGTCATTAAAAATAAGGCAAATAGATCTTGGTCCAGAAACTCTGTAACATTGATATAAAAGTCTAGCTTAAAATCTTTGGTTTGCTTACATTCCTTCTTTATGCGTGTTCTTGTCTGAAACCTTTCAAAGCCTTTTTTGCCTTTAGCTTCTGATTACAGGGTAAAGTTTTTAAAACTGCTCCACCAAGCTCCTCTCTAAATAGGAGCGATATGGAAGATCACTAGACCTCCCAGAATGACATCCTAAGAGCTGCATCTGCACATGCAGGAGCAAAGAGAGGTATCACCTTTACCCGAAAACATAAGAGAGTGTCCTGAAATGTAAACTGGATCTTATCTGTTTTTTTTAGAGACACCATATATGCTTTATATATATCGCTTCAGGAGATGATGTTATCTGACATCCTCATTAGGCTGATGTCATATCTAATGTGCTTCCCACTGTTTATTTGTATTTAAGCTCAGGAATTTCCCCCAAAATGAGCACACCTAAATCTTAACAGGACTCTTCATCAAACAGCACTTTGGGAGATTTTTGTGGCTAAGCTTGAGGATCTGTTTTAATGAAAGTTCAAAGAAATGGAAGATGATAAATTACAGCGGTATGAAATGAAATACAAGGATCCTAAATCACCATCAGAAGACTGTTTAGTCTAAATGATTGGTTGTCTTTTAGGTGCAATCTCACACGAGTTATGTGTTTTAACTGGCCCGACTATTAAAGCTGTACACAGCAGATAGATGTAACATAACAGCTAGCTGGATCAGTTCATGTGCTAGTTGTGCAGATTTTCTTTATTTGTCCTTCATTAAAACTGGAATTTTCTGCGGGATTAGGTTTTCAAAGCCCGGTCTTAAGAATTATCGCTGGAATTGACCAATTTTTTTTACTTAAAAGTTCCCTCCTTTAAGGAAAACAAAAAAACAACGATATAAATAATAAGTCAAACTTACTAGTTTGGATATAAGATACTGTATATAGGTAGATTTTTGCTACCAGAATCTGTGTATCAGATTCTACTGATACACAGTAGAATCTATCTATCTATCTATCTATCTATCTATCTATCTATCTATCTATCTATCTATCTATCTATCTATCTATCTATCTATCTATCTATCTATCTATCTATCTATCTATCTATCTATCTATCTATCTATCTATCTATCTATCTATCTATCTATCTATCTATCTATCTAACTATTATTATTATTATTATTATATACAATTTTTTTGTACTAAATTTTACACGGTCAAAATCTCAGATTGCTCAAAAATGATGATTCCAATTCCAATAAAAGTTAAATTGGTAACTGACTATTAAAGACTAAAATGCATCACTATAAATAAATGTTTTTAGTCCTTTTTTAAAAGCTGTCTGTGATTGTGGTGCCATCATGGTGTCATGGAGGGCATTCCTCAGACCGGGAGCAGTGGCACAGAAAGCTCTGTCTCCCATGGTGCTCAACCTGGTTCTGGGAATATGAAGCTGGTTTGCATGAGTGCAGCGGAGGGAACCTGCTGTGGTTTGTGGAATGAGCGGTGCTTTGAGACAGGGAGGGGCATTGATGAGTGAGGAGAGAGATTTTGTATTCAACCCTGGTGGAGACGGGAAGCCAGTGAAGTGAGGGAAGAATGGGTGTAATGTGTGAATAAGATTAGTTGATAAAAGTCTAGATTGTTTGCCGTCATGTTCAGCTCTGTCTTGTGTCTGGCAATGTATGCTTCCCTGTCCACGCAGAAGCTAATGGTGTTGGGGAATGAAGCTCAACGCTGGGTTTTTAAATAGCATCCTTGCCTGAATCAGCCATTCCTAATATGGGAGAGTGCAGGGACCCAAAATACCAGCCACCCTCTACCCAGAAATAAAGCTTTTTCTGTGCTATGATTGTAAAACATGATTGTGATACATGTATGTTAGGGGTATATATAGAGCACCAAAAACTCACTCAACAAAATCTAGACTACACAAAACGCTGTACTGCACATTATCCAAACAGGGTTTAAAGGTTTCACTTGAGGTGTAAATAACAATCAGAATAGTTTTAACGGTACGTGACTTATATGGAGTACCTTTCTTCAGGAAAATAGCCTAAAAATGTGTAAAACTCTTCATTTTTTGTTAGGATCTTGGTGGGAGCGCCACAGGCAGCGGGGCAGGGTAAGCTGAGGGGAAGTCGACCCGGAGCCCTTTTCCGTTGCCCGATCACACCAGAGGAGTACGACTGTGACAGGGTGGATATCGATGGAGACGGTGAGTTTGTGCTGTCATCTTAGAAAGTTCATCCGGTAATTTATTAGGTGATGTACAAGCAGCTTATTTGTTATTTTATGGTTAAAAAAAAACTAGATTAGTTGGAGTCCCTGTCATTTGTGATATCAAGATAAATAATACTTTGAAAAAATTGTTAGCTGTGGAGAAGAAGCTTTAAACATGTATCTCAGGCTCTGGAAAATTATAGTTGGCACTTTAGGTACAGTATCTGCAATTTTACCCCCCTGAAACAAGAGACACTCAGCAAGCGGATAATTTTAATTAAATACATAAGACATGTAATATGTTGGGATGTCCCAGTCATGACTTTTTTGCCTCTGATGCTGATCTGCATCATTAAAACATCTGAGCTTATATACCGCTCGTCTAATCATGAGCAGTAACAGATGCTACTTATTGATCAATACTCCCAATGCTCCTGATTCCAACTCCAGAGTCTGACTCACCATGGTGTCTGACTGAGATGCCTAAATACCCGAACCGGGGCTATGATGACGAAAACATGTACCGTTTGAACCAATGAGGAAAATTCAACTGCAATAGCCACCGTTCAACCCTAAGAGGGCAGCACTGAAACTGAAACTAAACTAACTCTATTGCGTGATTTAAAATTTTCACGTGAACTTAAGTAGCACCTTAATCCCAGTTTATACAGTTTGTCTGCATAAACATTAATTTTGTTAGGCGTTACAGTTTAAGTACATTTTAAGTACATAAAATGTAAATTTGGAGCATGCTTTGAATGTGGTAAAATTTAAAAGACTAGTTTTTGAGCTCCGCTCTCTTGGACAGCTGGGGATATCTCAGCAGAGCCTATAGAGCAGACAAGACGGGGAGCTGCAGCAGCCAGTACACATTTGCTTTCCCTGTAGATTTAATTGTAATGGGTGAACTGTGGCGGAAACTAAGACTTGTGAGATCAACAACATGCTGTGCACAGCCTGCAAAGTAGCTTTCAAGCTGTGCACATAAAAATAGGCTAATATTTTAACACTGCAAAAGGTTGCTGCACTATTTGGAGATGGTGTGGTTCACATAAAGTCACAGTATAAAAACAGGTAGTGATACTGTCTTTTTTTTTAGACTTAGACTTAGACTTAGATTTAGACTTAACTTTATTGTAATTTTGTATGTACAGAGTGCATACAGAACGAAATTTCGTTGCATACAGCTTACGACAATGCAATATAATATAAAGTGCAGCAGTGATCAGATGTAATGTGCAGGAGAAAAACAGTGTGTAAGAACAGTGTGCAGAGGATTTTAAAATCATAAAGAAATTTGTATTTTTTATGATTTTAAAATGATACCACCATTTTTAAATGCTTTGATCTCACTCTGATCCTATCAGACTGAGGCATCCCTGTATTCAGCTACATAGACACTTTCAGTAAAGGCCTGTATGTACTTCCCTTATTAATCTAAATAGTGTTGACTTTCTGCTGTTGTATCACTGCCCTCATGCTTTCAATGCATCCATTTGGTTGTTAGATCCTGAGATTGGAGGAAAGTTTCAGGAATGGCAAACTTGTTGACTAGGGAGGACGTCTTGATAATGTACATTTTCAGAAAATTGCATAAAAAGGAGCACTGCTGTAGACGGAGGTAGTCTGTGCACCAAATCAACACACTGCAGCACCTGGATGGAGAAGTTCAAATACTTCTGCCATTTTCTTCTTTGTTTCTTTTGCTGAATGTGTGCAAGCAATGCTGTGCAACACTGCTCCCCCGATTATTGCTGGTATTTCTCTGTTTATTTTATCTGGATGTGCATCAGGAAGATCCCTGCATTAAGTATAAATGAGCCTTAAGGCTACCCAAGAATAAGGAAAAGATTTAACTGCAATTGTGTTTGTGGTGTTTAATATTATAATGGTGACCATGGTTAAAAGTTTTCTTTATTATTAGCATATTTCTATTGTTCCCTGCATCTTTTTACTCTGATTTCCCAAAAAGGCATTCAACCAGTTCTTTCATTTTTTCGTGTCAATATAGCGATTGTTGCAGTTCAAGCTATTGTGCAGCTCTATTTTTCTTTTAATTTTCTTGACTTTACTAATAGTGTTCTTTTTGTGACTGGAAGCATTATTTAAAGTCCACCTTTGATAGCAAAGTCTTCTTACTTCCCATTGAACTGCAGCCAAAGAGCATTTGAGCTTTAATTTTTTTCCTAAGTTTTTGAAAATCATCAACATTGACACTGACGCTGACAGGTCCTGCTCTGTTTTTCTGCAGTGAATCTGGACAGAGAGAGCAAAGACAATCAGTGGTTGGGAGTTTCAGTCAAAAGTCAGGGAATTGGAGGCAAAGTGGTGGTAAGTGATCTTTATAAGGCGAACATAACATCCATCAGTGCAGATAACCGCTGTGTAATTTGGCAAAAGCATGTTGTTTTTTTCAGCTAACCCTAACTGAGCCAGACTGAAACCACAAATTTGATATTATACTGTTTCTCACAAGACCTGTGCTCACCTGTACGAGCTGAGACAACGAGTGAGTCAACCTTCGGAAACCCGGGATCCCATCGGACGCTGCTACGTCCTGAGCGATGACCTGACGAAGCGGGACGACTTGGACGGAGGAGAGTGGAAGTTCTGCGAGGGCCGATCGCAGGGACACGAGCAGTTTGGTTTCTGTCAGCAGGGTCTGTCTGTCAGTTTCACTCCAGACAGAAATTTCATCCTCTTTGGAGCTCCGGGAACATACAACTGGAAAGGTAACGTTTCCAGGCAGCGTTTTTGTTTTTAGACATGTCTCCAAAAGAGTCGGATAAAAAAACAAACAACTGATAATATTTATGGATATGATTTTTCAATAATCTTCCATTTCCAATATTACAATATGCAGAGTCTGGAAATTAGGGGTGAAATTCTTACTGTAATCTATGAAAGAAAGATAATCAATGTATATATTTTAAATAATATATTACTGACTGCAGGACAGGGCTTATGATGTATAGGCTAATCTACTGATTGAACGCAAACAGAGGTGAATCAAATTAAGGTCTTGGATTAATCAAATGCATTAATTACTTAATGGATTAGTTTCTGTCAGAGATAACAAAGAGAGTGTTTGATGCGTGTTGCAGCTTCTCTGTGCATGTCACATTATATATTCACATTAAAAAATGTAATAAGATCCAACTGTTTATTTTAAGAGATATGTTGTCAAATCAATCAGTCAGTTACATACAATTCAACTCGACCCTGATTATCATAAAATGCCTTTAAATTTAGTTTATTATGCTAATTGGTAAAACGCTCTCCGTCTAAGGAAACCCAGCTGATCGCATCGACTGGCTTTGCAGTAATCACTCTTCCTGAACAAACATGCAGCAGCAGTGGACAGTTGATTGAATCCTGTTAACTTTGCTGCAATCCCTCATACTGAGCATGCATATGGTGACAGTGGAGAGGAGAACTCACGTTTCACAGGAAGAAACATTCATCAGAACCAGGCTCAGTGCGAGGAGCTGTTCTCCCTAAACAACTGTCAGTTTAACAAGACAACATAGATGTGCAAAAAAACAACAACACTTGAAGCGGTCCTTGGGCGCTTTCTATGTTAAAAAAGTTAAACCGTTTGCAAAAAGACAAATAAAAAACACAAATTTTTGTGTTTCATGCAACTTAATTTTGATTTAATTTTTAACACCCATTGAAAATAAATGACTTTATATATTTCAGAGTAAAAATTTCATTCATAAAGATTAGTTTTTCACTGGGTCAGTTAGCTACACGCAAATACAAAAGGGGTCATATTTGTGTCTCTGTTCACTCTGCGGCTGGTAAAGCCAGTTCTAGCGACAGGTCAGCGACTGCTGCATCAATAATGTTATTTTTCTTTGGAATGCTTTTTGAGTTTAAAATATACGAAATTGATAGTAGAAAAGTTGAAATCTGGATTGATGATGTGCTTTTTTCCCCATGTACAGTGCCTTGCAAAAGATTTTACATGTTTCAAACCTCTTCTCATTTTGTCCCATTACACATTTAAATGTATTTTATGGGGATTTTATGTGATAGACCACTACAAAGTATCACATAATGGTGAAGCAGAAGGAAAAATACATGCCGTTTCTTTTTTTGTAATGCAGTTATTTTGCATGCATTTGTCATTTGCAGACCAACTTTTTGCTAAGGTTGCAGCTGAGAGTCTCCTGGAGTATGCAGCAATTCATATCAAGTGAATGCACCTTGCCACTGCAGTCTGAAGTCTTTTTTATTGTCCCAGGACTGCCTGGTATTTAGTTCCATTCATGTTCCCATCAAATCTTACCAGCTTCTCTGTCTTTGCTAAAAAGACAGCGTCCCCACAACATGATGCTGCCGCCACCATGTTTTACCTCAGGGATGAGGTGTTCAGGGTGATGTGCAGAGCTAGTTTTCACAAAAAAAGTGTTTTGAACATGGGCCAAAAGGTTTTATTTTGATCTCATCAGACTGGAACATCTTCTTACTAATGTTTGGCTTGTTCACTATATGGCCCAAACTGTAAGTTTAACTGAAAAACCATTTCTTGGTAGATTTGCAGCTGAGCGGTACTCTCTTCATTTTCAGATGATGCTCAGAACCTTGGAAATTGTTATATAAATGATCTATTCTTCAAAGTTCTCCACAACCTTATTTTCATTGCCCAAATGTTCTTCAGCACTTTGGTATTTAGAGATTAAATGACACATTACCACTACCTCTAAGGGTAATTGTTAATTGGATTTTGTTGAGACTTGATGGACTAAAGGGATGGTATACAAAGCCTTGCCACAGTCAAATTGTAAAATATTCTGAAAACATTTGTCCTACTTTATTTGAGCTTCACAATAATGTACAACTTTTTGTTGACATATAAAATCCCTTTAAAATACGCTAAAGTTTATAGTTCTAAAGTAAGAGTTGTGAAAACCTTTGCAAGGCACTGCATGTATATTTCTAATCTTGTATATTCTGTGTCTGATGATGTGTGATTGTGATGAAAAAGAAAATGTGCCTTATTTTATTCCAGGTTTATCTATCTATCTATCTATCTATCTATCTATCTATCTATCTATCTATCTATCTATCTATCTGTCTGTCTGTCTGTCTGTCTGTCTGTCTGTCTGTCTATCTATATATTCATCTGGTCTTTAGCAGGTTCTAAAGTTATAGAAATCTAAAATCCGGTGTACAAATTCCCCGAACCACATGCAATAGATTAAACAAGGATGAAGTCAAAGCTGAAAAGTTACTTTCTTTTTTACCAGCGATGTAGAAAGTGTTTTCTTGCTGCTCTGCTGTGCCTTGACCTGTTTCCTTTCCAGGTGAGCTGCGAGTCGAGCTCCTGAACCAGACTGTGCTTGACCTCGGTTTCTATGACGATGGGCCGTACGAGGTGGCAGATCACAAAGAGTTCAATGCGCTGCTCATCCCAGTGCCCTCCCACAGTTACCTGGGTAGGACTTGCCCTCTGTCCTCACTGCTGCCCGAGCACAGGAGAGAAAGAGAGGGCCGTGGGAGGCGGACGTCGGGGCTCAGACTGTAACCCGAATAAACACAGGAACAGCAGCAAATGCTCAGCCGCCCCTGGCTGCAAGAGGGTAAACTTGTTTCAATGTCACTCCCATTCCCCTGGGGATTATTTCTGGCTGGGCCTGTGACTCATAAAACCCAAAATATGACTCAATATCTTTTCTGTGAGCGCTTTCTCACAGTGGGTGGACATGTCAAAAAGGCCTGCAGCCGACTGTGGCCTGAGATGAATTCTGATGATGCCAGTGATGACTGCTTTTCTTGTGGAAACAAGGGAAACATTGTAAGCTCCAGCTTCAGGCCAGTAGTGCTGCCTTCATTCAATGGGCCAACCTCTTTGGGAGGCTGGAGAAGAGACGACATGTCACAGTTTTAGGCGGTCGGGATGCAGTCTGAGCCCAAAACGTCGTCTTTCCAACACAAACCCCTTGGTTTTGCAGGCGGAAGTGCTGCTGCGCCACAAAAACAAAGCATCAATCAAACACAGCCTGTCTCACCTGCACCCCCCCCCCTTTCTCCTCTTTTTTCCTCCCTCACCATTTCACCACCCCACCACCCCCTCCCACACTCGTTCCTCTGTCTCCTTCTGTCTTTCCTCTCCCGTTTTTGGGCCACATAGGGCTCTTGTTCATGGCTAGCGCTGTTGAAGACGCACCGCTGTACAAAACTCTGGAGCCTTCCACACCGTTTGAGGACGTAGCTCATAATAGCTACTTAGGTTTGTAGGCGTGGAGTGTGCTCGTTTGGATCAGGTTGGACTTGTAGTGGATGTAGTCTCTGTTCTGTCTTTGTCTTTGGCATTTGTCCTCAGATGTAGATTTTTAGTGCGTAATCTCTTTATACCATGATAAAGAGATGACCATCTAAGTCGTTCTTTTTCTCACAGCTGTAATGATTTCATTTAATTCAATTTATTTCATTATTATTTCACATTATACCTAATTTTCTTTAATACCACCTGGTGGTCTTTGACTCAAAAAGATGGTTGTCTCTTTGTGTGTAGTAGCACGAGGGTGTTTGTCCGTTTTGTCCACTGTCTTTAGTGTGTCTGTTTGGGTGAAACTTTCCAGAGCGTCTTGGTGGTGGGCTTTACCGTTGATTGTTGGAGCTCCTCTTAACAAAATGGTGTTGAAGAGTTTAACTAACAACACAAAATGATTGTTCCTTCCCAAATTCCAACATAGGCACTTTAACATTTGTGTTGTAGTTGTGTATGTTCTGCAAAGCTATTTTCACATTATTTCACGTTACAACCAAAAACCTAAATGTAGTTTTGTATTTTATGTGATAGACCTGCATAAAGTTAACCTGACTCTAGCCAGACGTATTTCGCTCCTCCTAGCTTCACTCACATACATCTGGGACTGATTCATAGGAATTGCCTTTTTTAAAGGCTGGGCCTTATCAAAAATTCTTGCATATGATTGGATAAGCCACTTCTCTGTCATCTTTATCGACGTGCTATTTCAACCACTCACACCAAAGCTAACCTGTCACGCTGTGAGAGTGACGCAGGAAAAAACAAACCTTTTTTTTATTTTCTTTAAATGTGTTTGCGGCTCTAGTGGCACGCGTCTTATTGACAGTGAGCTGACAGGAAGAGGGGGGAAGACAGGTGGCAAAGCGCCGCGGGTCGGAGTCGATCTCGGGCCGACCGCGTCGAGGACTAAAGGACTCCTAACATGGTTCATGCTAACCGCTACGCCACAGGCGCGCCCCGTAAAACAAAACTTGCCAAATCCGGTCGGGAGAAGGGCGAAAACATCGTTTCCACCAACAAAAGCCTTCAGAGGCGTTCTCTGATGTTCTTTTAATGAAACAATATTAGGTAGATTGGACAACACGGAAGAAATAGCAGCATCAATGTTAACGCTTGCTTCCTCGATGCGAGCCGCCATTGTTGTCTGAATCAAAACAGTCTCACGTCACGGTCGCTTCTCCACTACGTCACATTTATGAAACTCCAGCCCTGCGTCCTGATTGGCTGGACAATAAAATTGGTTGGAGAAATCACTCTCTATGGGAGAGGTCCCAGATGGATGTGAGTGAAGCTAGGTGGAGCGATATCCATCTGTCCAGAGTCCGGTTAGCATAAAGTAGTGTATAACTGAAATGTCAAAGGTAAAATACGTAATTCTTTTTTAAAGGGGTGTGTGCATTTGTATTCAGTCGCCTTTATGCTGATAACCCAGAATAACTCCCATTCAAACAAATTGCCCTCTGATGTCACCTAACCAGTAAATAGTCTTACTGGCTGTGATTGTAGCCTAGCATAAATCCAGCCTCTCTTGTGAAGGTCTCAGAGGTCTGCTAGAGAAGACAAGTGAACAAACGGCATCATGAAGACCAGGGAACACTTCAGTCAGGTCAGGGAGAAAGTTTCGGAGAGGTCTGAAGCAGGATTAGGTTAAAAACCAAAAAAACCCAAAAACATATCTTGGCTTTGAACATCTCACAGTGCCCGTCTCAGTCAATCATCTAAAAATAGAAAGGGCAACTGAAAATGTACCACGACAAAGCTGTCCACAGAAACTGAGATGCTGCCTGAGAAAGATATTAATCAGAGAAGCAGCCAGAAAGCCCAGGGTAAATGTGGAGGAGCTGCAGAGACTCACAGCTAAAGTGGGAAAATCTATTGACAGGACAACCAAACATCTGGCTTTACTGAGAGAGTGGCACCCATGTAGACATGGAAATGTGTGGAAGAAGGCCAGATGACACCAAAATTAAACATTTTAGGCTAAATGCAAAATGCTTTGTGCAGAGGAAAAAATATCTTTGGACACCACCCCAACGATTAAATGTATTGGGTGAGGGGGGGGGGGGTAGTAATGTTTCTTTTCAGAAGGAGCAGAAAATCTGGTCAAGAAGTCGCCGTGAAACACTTGAGACTAAGACAGAAGTTGACCGTTGTGCAGAAGAATCGCTCCCAAACATTCAGCCAGAGTTACAGTTAAATAGTTTGGATTAGAGTAAATTTCTGTGTTAGTTGTTTACCATTTTGTGTTGGTCTTTCATACAAAATTGTAAATAAATATATAAAAGTTGGTAGTTGTAAAGTGAAACAATGTGGAAAAGTTTAGCATGGATGATTTAGCCGTCTTGATCACTTCTGACCAGGCAAGTAAACACATTTTTAAATTTTGTGTCCTGCTTAAGAATTTAGGCAATGTGTAAAAATGTTAAAGCGGTCTGTGGGTTAGACGTATTTATTTAATGGTTTGACAGCTTTAATGAATTTAGTTCAGAAGAAAAAAATCTAAATGAATGGATGAAGTCTCTGGACAATAAAGATTCCCTGGCCGCCTTTAAGCTTCTGAAGCACCATTTTGAAGGCCATCTCTAACCGGCGTACCAAAACTGCCTGTTTTCTATTAGCCAGCGCCTGTTAAACAGGACCAGTTTCTATTCATTGTCGATCTTCAGTTATTATTCTTCAGTGTGTGGATTCACTATAAATCTCTCTCCATTCACATCCCTCCGAGCCTGCGTTCCCTTGCAATGTTGAGCTGTGGCCCTGACAACACTAATTCCCTCATGACCTTTTAGCCCTCATTCATCACTCACATGCTTCCATTGATCCTGCAGCCAGATGACGCGAAACATTTATGTGTGCTTGATAACGTTTGAATCATTGCTCACAAATCTCTCAGGATGTAGACATTTTGTGATTTTATGATTAACAGTGAAAAATGTCCAAATTGCGGAATAAAGGCCATTTGAAGATTCATCAAAGCCAAAGCAAATGTTGGGCACAGAATTTAGAAAAACACAAAGAGCAGTCTTAAAAAAAGCCCATTTTGATACTAGACTGGTTAAAAAGATCAATTAGAATGCATGTTATGCATAAATTGTATTTATTTTAAATTGCAACGATTGGAGCAGATCGCACAAATAGAAGGAAATTGATTTTTTATTAATGTTGGACATTCTTGAATTTAAAAAGGACAAAAAGATGCAAGAACTTATGAGATTAATGAAGATAATAGAATGAAAAATTAAGAGTTAACCAGAACCGAACACATATAAGCAAAAAAATATTTTAGTAATTTCATTATTGTGTGGTGAAGCTATCTATCTATATATATATATATATATATATATATATATATATATATATATATATATATATATATATACAAACACCAATATTTTAAGGTTACCACTGCTAAACAACCTTTTGCTCCATTCTGCTTTCATTCTGCATTTATATTTAGAGCGCCAGATCGCTGGTGGCATGCATGTTAAAAGCAGAACAAATAACACCCTGTCTCCATTTACTGGTCTGGAGGAACTACTATGTTAAATTCCACACCTGCCACCCTGGAGCTGCTCTCATTTGGTGTCCTTCTTGTCTTCCTTTGCATGTTTACTCAGAGCTAACAAATGTCCTGTGTTCCCATGGATTAACCTCTCTGTATAAACCCTCTGCCTGCATGTCAGACTGAAAAATGCATTGTTGTGTAAATGATTTTAAATAATATGCAATTTGTCTCAAAGTTTGATAAAGAAATGCAAACACAATCATTTCATGAAGTAAAATTACTTCTATTACTCCTATGGTTCACTTGAGTTACACCCAATGGTGTTTTCACATCTCAGCACACATAAGCTTAAATAGAACACACATCAAAAAGGAGGAGATACATTTGGCAATAAATCTGGTTAATGTGCCTCTACTTTTATTTATTTTTTTACATACTAACCCAACCAGAGGCATCTGATGCACAGCTACAGCGTCATCAGTCTCATCACACCAGGATCAGGCATCCCCTTCTGCTCATGTCACAATCAGCCAGTTAGCTTTTACTAGCAGACACAGACACACAGAACATCACACACATCATGACTTTGGCATAAAATCAATAGTCACTTAAGCTACACATTTCATTAGTAAGAAGACATGCAGATCATTGCCCACAGAGAAGAGCCGAGCCACTACAGCTCACAGCCAGTACTGATGTCTGAACCCGACTCTGCTTTCCCCCCTTTTTTTTCTTCCGTTTCCTCTTCTTATGTTTCCTTCTCTTCTTACACCAGGGTTTTCTGTAGACTCAGCCAAAGGCATAATGAACCTCGAGGAGCTGACCTTTGTGGCTGGTGCACCACGTGCCAAACACACAGGGGCTGTGGTGCTGCTGAAGAAGGACAACGTGCACCGGCTGGTGCCTCAGCACATATTCTGGGGGGAGGAGCTTGCATCCTCGTTTGGATATTCTGTGGCCACCACGGATCTCAACAATGATGGGTGAGGAAAGGATCATTTATAATTCACTGTAATTTATCATGACAGACCTAATAAGTAAAAATGCTACACTATGCAGTGCATTGCAAAAGCTTTTACACGTAGTTGATTGGTATTTTGTGGGATACATCAACACAAAGTAGCCTAATTGTGACATGCAAGAAAAAAAAAAAGTATTTTACAAATAAAACAACAAAAAAATTCAGGGTGATATATTTAATCATCCTCCTTCACTCAGATACAGCTAAATCGAGTCCTGTGCAACAATATTCAACAGTCTTCTAATTAGAAAATAAAATCCAGTTATTTGTAGTTTAGACCAATACAGCTGTTTTGTGCAGGACTTACAGGTGTGTTAGAGGGCAGTGAATGTAATTTGAACAAACAAAGAAATAAAATCCTAGGAGCAAACCAATCCTAGCATGTCACCGAGCATTGAATCAATTATCTAAAAGTGGAAACAGTACAGCTCAACTACAACACTTAACACACTGTTGTCCACCTAATCTAACCGGGAAAGGAAAGTATTAATCAGAGAGTTTTCATCAGGCCAATGGCAACTCTAGAGGATCTGCAGAGATCTGCCGCTCAGGTGGAAGAAGCTGGTGCCAGGAGAACAGTTAGTGGCATACTCTACAAACTTGGCCCTTATGGATCAAGGATGCCGTAATTGTCCCACAATTTAACTGCTTTTCTTCTGTTATATGTCATCTCTAGCAGACTTTATAAAATTCCAAAAATAATTAATAAACCGTGCACCCAGGTTTATGTATTGATAAAATTTTATTCATTTTGTAAAACAATCAAATAAAGCAATGAAATCCTAGTCTGTATTATTGTGGAAAACAGTATTATTTTATCTTTTGACTAAAAAGTAGTGTGCTTGCTATTTTAAAATCAACATAATTTCATTTTGTACTCACCGCTAGCTGGGAATATACTTGGTCCTGATTTGCACTATTAGTTTTCTATTGCAAGAGAATAACCATTTATTTGGCAGTTGTGTGGCTAATGGCTTCTTTAATTTTTAGAAAAGCTAAATAACTGAAAAACTCCTTTAAATTGACCATCAAGAAATTTTCTTTTGAAAGCAAAACTAAATAAGCCTCCTTTAAACATGGCAGATTTTTTTTGGGTTGAGAGGTGAATAGTTTAAAATTCTCTAAGCATTGTTTTAATATGTGAACTTCTGCCTTTATTTCTGTTGCTAGGTGGACAGATGTGATTGTTGGAGCTCCTAACTTTTTTGACCGTAAAGCAGAGATCGGCGGAGCTGTGTATGTGTATTTAAACCCCTTTGGTCACTGGGATGATCAGGCCAGACCGATCCGCCTCAATGGAACATATGACTCCATGTTTGGGATGACAGTCGGTAATATCGGAGATCTCGATCAGGATGGATACGGAGGTGTGAGCAACGCTGTTTTTTTTAATTTACAGAGCTTATAAATCATGAATCAGAAATGTCATATATTAATAACATAAGACCGGTTTGGCATTATAAGGTACAGAGACCAAAGTTTCTGAATCAAAATTTATATTTTTTTTAAACAAATGACATGTTCTGTTGGTGTAGCTTAAGACCTGTGCAACCATTAGCATGTTGAAAGATCTCCATTCACTGTGCTTGACAAACCAAAACGTCTAAAAATGAATCTGTCTGATATTTGCAGATATTGCGGTGGGAGCTCCATTTGATGGAGATGGAAAAGTTTTCATCTACAGAGGCTCTGATGCTGGAATTGAGACTAAGCCTGCTCAGGTCAGTTTCAGAAGCAAAGCTAATAGGTTTGCATGTAAGTAAATGAAAGCCTCGAGGCTCTTAGTAAACGTAATCTATGTCACATTAGGTTCTGGATGGCCGTGACTTTGACGTGAAACGTTTTGGCTACTCCATCTCAGGGGGTATGGATATCGACGAGAACCACTATCCAGATGTGGTTGTCGGTTCTCTTAATGACTCTGTGGTTCTCTTCAGGTAAAAAAAATAAACAAACAAAAAAACAAACTCTGGTCATTAAGTAGCTGTTATCTTATTTTACCTTCAATCAGTATGTAGGAAATACCGAATACAACTAGACCAAAATAACATCCAAGCAGACACAATGCATGATTTGCTTTCCTTAAATGCATCTTTTTTTTCATCTGTCTCTGCATCCTCAAGGTCTCGTCCCGTAATCCACGTGATCAGAGAAGTATCAATCGATCCTCAGTATATTGATTTGGAGCAGAAGAACTGCAAGGAAAGAGAGGGAGTTTGGTAGGAACCGATAATGTTAAAACCTTCTAAGACGAATCAGTTTTAAGCTGAAGGGCATGTTGCTGTAAAAACGCTTCTGGCAATATCTAACTGGCTGTTACTCCTCTCCAACTTCCTTTCAGTGTTGAGGTTAAGGCCTGCTTTATGTTCACGGCACACCCACATCACTACTCGCCACACATTAGTAAGTCAAACCAAAGCTTTCAGCTTTTAATTTGTGTTATGTACTTTTTTTCACAAAATAAATTGAAGCATTGCCAAGAGAGTCTGGAGTTATTAATAATTACTCCGGGAACCTTTCGTATCTGTGTTGTAACCGCATTAAGATTAAAAGCAGCTATTTATTGTGGACTTTTTTTTTCTTGTCATCTCGTATTTCTCGTTGTTCTCCAGCCCTCGTGGTGCAGTTTGAAGCAGACACGGAGCGCAGAAAGCTGGGCCTCCCTCACCGCGTTAACTTCCTGGGACGCAGCTCTCTGGACCCAGAGTACACCCAGACAGAAGAGGTGGAGCTGCATCGGCAGCGCCGCGCTGATTGCACGACTGCCATCTTCCAGCTGCATGTCAGTCAATGGCAACCTCCGCTGTCTTTATGTTCTTTTATTCTTGCAGGCATGCACCTATTATGAAAACGTCACAAACCAATATTTTTTGGACAAACGTTTCTGCTCCCTTCTCGTCCTTGCAGGAAAACATCCGTGACAAACTGCGTCCCATTTCATTAGACGTAACCCACACGATCAAGCCTGTGCCGCCGCGCAAGCACTCTAAGAGAGCGACCAAGCTGCCACCTGTACTGAATATCTCTCCGTCTAACACGCTGCATTCTGAGGTCTGTGAGAAAAATAGAGTTATCAAGCTTTTAATCGAAAAACCTTAAATCCCGATGGAACTCATCATGTCTCCCGGTTAAACTTTAAAGGTGAACTTCCTGCGAGAAGGATGCGGCAGCGACAAAATCTGTCAGAGCAACCTGAAGCTGAGCTACCAGTTTGGAACCAGGCCCCTGAACTCTGACTCCTTCACTCCTCTGCCCAGGTTAGTGCTGAAACGAGTGAACCGGAGAGTTTGGTGATGCATTTACTGTCTTTGAACCGTCCAAAATCTACATTAATATTGAGTTAATCTCTTAAATTAGCCTTTTGATGCTCGGTCACGCAAATCCTTACTGAAGCCCTATCATTTTAATCTTTCACTTCTAGTTTTTAATCAGTAAAAAGTGCCCAATTGACTAAATGTGCTTATATACAGTTTGTTGCATTGCCAAATGTGTGCTTTTTGACCAGATGACCCACCTTTTTCTTTGTCTTCACGCAGAGATGATGACGGTGTGCAGGTGTTTTCTCTGTCTGATCAGCGGCTGGTGGTGCTGGAGATCACGGTGACCAACACGCCTTCAGATCCTCTGAACCCAGAGGAAGACGGCGATGACGCTCACGCTTCCCAACTGTTTATCAACCTTCCAAGCACGTTGCCGTACGCCGGCTCCAGGGTCCCACCGCAGGTACGCCCTAAAGAAGCCGTGCAGACGAATCATCAGGTGATATAAAGCAGTATATTTATTCTGATCGTATGTGTTTGTTTCTGACCGCAGATGATGTGTCAGGCGAATCAGAATGGCTCCCAAGTTGAATGTGATCTGGGAAACCCTGTCAAACGAAATGCGAAGGTAAAAAAAAGTTGTTTCTTTTGCCTCGTCTTGTGAATGTGTGGCAGTGTAGTAGCGCTTTTATCAGAAACCTGGCAGAGTCCCCTGTAAGACGCATTTATAATAACTAGCACAGAAGCTCAAGCCAGACAGAAATCTCTGCCTGTTTTACAAAACTATGCATTTGCAATTACACTTCAATTTTATCCTTTTTTCTTTCAATTTTAGCTAAAATTCACCATCAACCTGAGCACATCCAACATCACTACTGAGACAACTGAGCTGACAGCAGGTCTCCAACTGGCAACGTAAGGACCCCAAACCCCTCTGTAGCAACCGGTGTTCAAAGCATAAATATTAACATGTATTTAAAACGTTTTTTTATTCTGACTAGTTTCTTTTTTTTCCTCTCTCCAGGATCAGTGAACAGCTTGACCTGGATCCTGTCACAGCTTATGCTAAAGTTGTGATAGAGCTCCCCCTGTCTCTCATTGGGTGAGTGAGCAGATACATCTGTAGTCTAAATGTTGCATTTAAAATAAGGCGACTTTTGAAGGCAGTTAGTGCTAGTGGATTTTACTTAGGGGTATTAGAGTAAAGGGGTCATTCCATAGTCTTAGCACTTTTATTTGCAAAAAAAACCTTGAAAGCCATGCACCCTTTTGGCTTCTACTTCAAATTATGGTATGTACTACTTTGTGTTTATCTTACACAGGAAATCCCAGTAAACTGTTCTGAAATTTGCACTTGTGAAATGAGAAAATGCTCAAAACGAACAAATAAAAGCATATCTGCTAACTAAAGTGCTGACGTTAATTTTTTTTCTTCAGACTGGCTCGTCCTCACCAGCTGTTCTTCAGTGGCACGGTGAAGGGGGAGAGCGCCATGACCAGCCTGGAGGACATTGGCAACCCTGTGGATTTAGAGTTTGTGGTGAGGGAAGAGTTTTTGTTTGTTTGTCTTGGCCACAGAGTGATTGTTGTATTTTGTACAAGTAATATTCTATGATTAGTACAATTTAATCTGTGTGACTAAAAGAGGGAAAGACTATGAAGTCTGCTAAAAAAATACAAAAAAAATAAAAACAAGAAAAAAAAGCCCCCACAAAAAAATTCAACCTGATATTTATTTTATTTTCTCAGATATCCAATCCTGGAAAACCTCTCCAGACCCTAGGCTCCGCCTTCCTCAACATCATGTGGCCTAACGAGCTGGTCAATGGGAAGTGGCTGCTGTATCCTGCAAGCCTGAAGTTTGAGGGCCACCCAGAGACTCACTGTAGTCCTGCCGGAGCTGTGAATCCCCTAAAGCTGCAGAGTTCATCAGCTGCTGAGCAGGTAATAGGTGCAAGTAGGGCTGTTCTATAACTACCAATTGCATCTGAATTTACAAGCTTCAAAGATTATTTGTGCGACTATATACAGGTGGGTAGAAGTCGGCGTTCACATCCAGAGGAGGAAGATCAAGTGATGACAAAAGGCAGTGACGGACGCACCACGCCAGCAGTGGCAGCTTCAGAGAGACGCAAGTCACTTAAACTGGTAGGAGAGACTAAAAATGCAGAGGGAAATGTTTTTAACTTTAATTAATTATTTCAAATGCATTTAAGAAACAAAACTGTGAAATCTAAAGACGGAGACTATAAAGCAGGAGTGTCAAACTCATTTCTACATTGGGCCACTGACATCATGAAGTCATTAAAAGGGCTGGTTGCACGTGTATTGATGATACTTTTGATCTTATAATTTCATTTCAGTTCATATAGAAATATAGAAAAAGCACAGTGACATAAAAGTAGCACACATAGACCCAGTTTATACAGTTTATCTGAAAAAAAAAAAAACGTTATTGGGGTGAGTTCCACTTTAAACTCTTATGATGCTGCATCACTTTTTTGACATGTCTGGGTTGTTTTAATGTGTTGTGGAAAAACTGACATCCAGTGGCAGGATGTTGTTACTAGACAGCTAAATCAACATTCGCTACAGGAGGCACAGTTTTAGCCACTTTATAAACTTTAAAAGAATATATGCCTCTACTTTATGACATAATATTAATTTTTTGACTCTTGAGGGCCGTATAAATAACCTTGATGGGCCAGATTTGGCCCGTGGGTCTTGAGTTTGACACGTGCTATGAAGAACGTTGCTTTGCTGTCCTTCTCCTAAATGGACAATCTCATGCAGAGTGTTTAGCTGTCATTTCATTCTTCAGGATTGCCTCCTTGGGTCAGCACGCTGTGTGCTGTTCCAGTGTCCGCTCCACAGCTTTACTGGTCAGACTGTCCTCAAGATCCACGCCAGGCTATGGAAGAGCAGTTTCATAGAGGTAAAAAACAGCGGTTCTGTATCTAAATCAGTTGTTCTGTCTGTCCAAATAAGCAAAACATCCAAATAAATCGCACGTACAATTATGAACTCATTTCAAGTCAAAACGTCAGATGGCAGTCTACAACGCTGCACAGTACATTTAGCTGCAGGCAGCATTGTGCAATTTGCATAGATCTCTAACCAGACAGTCCACGACAGATTGAAGTGTGTGAATACACATTTGCAAGTGACAGTGTTAATGATTTTCATTGGCTCAGAAACCTGTGTAACCAGTAGTGTGTGTGTGTGTGTAACATTGCAGTGTAATTCAATTGACCTGTTTGTAGGCTGAGAAACATCATTCATCTCCAGTTTGGAGCAAATCGGATCATGCATGTATCATTCAGAGCCAGCTGTGTGCAAATGTCGGGGTGATGAGATTCACCACTCTGCCGAGCCCACATGGTCCAGCCGACAGGCACTGTTCGCTGTCGGATCATCAGACATTAAAACCTGTATGAGTCAAGACTAGAAAAAGAGCACATCCACCAGCTAAACGTGTAACTTCTTGTTCTAACTGGATGGAGTTAAAGTGACGTCAGCAAATGGCGATGTGAATGTGCTGGTTTGTGATAACACACAGAAAGGTTGGCATAGCTTCAACCCTGTGTTTGTGGTAGTTATTGGACCTTCATGGTCCATGGTCATGGTGGTATTGGACCTTTTATGGCGAGACGCCCGATTTTAAAGCTTGGCCATGCCTACATTCTTCGATGTGGCAGAAAGCTTTTTATAACTTTTGATCTCCAGGGTCTTGAATCTACACTGAGGGATTTCTGGTCAATAAGTTGAAAGCTGCAGGCTCAGTTCACACAGATATGTGCATAAAAGAGACAAACCACTGGCTTGTATCTGGTGTTTGACCCGTATGAAAACTGAAACCAGTTTTGAGATTGATGGACTTAATTTTGGCCAGATTGTATGCATTTTATAATGATTAAAGTCAGTACTATTGGCTGGCAATCATTGTGGGTGGATGGGTTGTGCCTCCTGGGAAAAGGCGTTATTGTGACAACTTTGAAAGACGTAGGAACAGTTGATAGGCTCAGAGATATGTTTAAAATGTTCGTGAGGACACTCTTGATCTTCTCATTATTGCTATAAAACACAACCAGGTATGTTATTCAGTCACTTACGAGAGTTAATCCTGGAGAGGGTCCTTCTCACACTGGTTGTGGACAAACACACAGCCTGCTTCTAGTGATTCTCTCTCAAAGCGTGCAAATAGGTTGTTGAGGCTGTTTAACAAGGAGATATCAATGTGTCCACATATCTTCTTGCTGTAGATAAGTTTTGCTTCCCTGGCTCCACGGAACCAGTTAGCTCTTGCTTTTGCTCGGCTTTTCAGTGTGCCATAAGCTGCATCCTGAATCCGCCTGTGAACCTTTCCTGTCAGCTATGACTTTAAAAGTAACGGGGTTCTGAGTCAGAGCCATCACTTATTGTCTTTCTGCAGGAAAAGTTGTTTTTGCAATATAGTGCAACAGACAACATACATATACAAGAGTGCTTATACAGAATTATTAGGAATAAAGTGTAATGGGTTCATCTGAAATCCTCATGTTTTAAAGCGAAGTACACTCAAGCTACAACCGAATGATTTTTTTTTTTTTTTAGGGTTAAAGTTTGATTTATTTCTCTGTCTCTCAGGATTTCCCAACTGTTAGTGCTCTGGAGCTGCTGATCAGAGCCAACATCACTGTGAAGTCCAGCATCAAACATCTGGTCCTCAGGGATGCATCTGTACAGGTACTCAACTCACCACTACAAAGAACCGTATAGATTATTAGATAATACGTTTAAACAAATGAAAAACAGAAATCTGAACATGTAGGTTCACTAAGCTGGTGACCAAGAAGTTTCTGTCAAACAAGCTGAATACATAAAATACATAAAAATATGCCTTGCATTACCTATTATTTTTGCTTATTGTACATGTAATCCTCTCCTCCTCACCAGATCCCAGTAATGATCTACCCTGAGCTTGGTCTTGCAGACCAGTACCGGATCCCCTGGTGGATCATCCTAATAGCCATCTTGGCAGGCATCCTGCTGCTGACTCTCCTCGTCTGCATATTGTGGAAGGTAATTCACAGGGTTGGGCTTTTTTTTAGTCCTGGATAGTCGTCTTTGATGGCTTTTAGGTACAATTTGGTTCTTAATCACTAACAGGACTCAAAGTTAAGGTTATATATCTTTAAAAATATGGAAAAGACAGCTGAGTCAATGGCAAGAAATGTGTACTCTCATGGAAGTGCTGCTAAAAAAATGTATGCTAAACTTTCATACATTTAAAAATATGATTTTGTTGATCAAATAATTAATAAATAGATGTTTTAAACTGTGGGTATATCTTTAATTATTAGAAAGTGTTACCACAGGTAAGGGGCTCTAATTCAGCAGTAGTTTTGACATGACAGTTGTAGCCAATGTCCCGGATGCGTCTGTGTGTGGTGTCTCCTATAAAGCTCTGACTCCAGCTTCAGTCCACACCAGGTGAACCCCCTCCCCCCAAACTCTTGAATGGGTTTGCTTCCTAATCCTCTCAAAGCCATACTTTCGTCACTAGTGCTGTTTTTTTCTGCCACACATTTTCCATCAGTATGCTTTAATCCAGGCTGAGGAGAAAAAGGCCTAGATGGTTGCTTAGAGTAGATCAAAGTCCTCCTTTAAGAAGAATGAACTGCAAAAATACAAATAAAAATAAGAAAATGTTTTCTTGATTTGAGCAGATAAATAAGAGTATTTGCCAATGGAATGAGATTTTTACACTTACAATAGGAACAACTCATCTCCATCATCTTATTTCAAGTGTAGTTTATCTAATTATCTGATTTTTAGGGGTAAAAATACTCATTCTATTGGCAGATAATCTTATTTACCTCCTCAAATCAAGGACAAATACACCAATTTCAAGAAACTTTGACTTATTTTTAATTTTAATTTTGTTTTTGCAGTGTGTAAATGTAGCAACCCGTTTGGAAATATATGCATCACGACTTTCCACAATTCAGCATCTAGTTTAGAAGTTTCTATAGATGTAAATTATTCCATCATTTACCTTCATTCAGCACTTTCTACACACTTTCTACTCCAGTCCATTTATTTCTCACCTTTTCTTCATCTTTCAGGCATATAAATCTTTCCAACTCTCTCAACTGTACTTTTTATCCTTTCTGCTGATATTTTTCTACTTTCTCTCCTTCCCATTTTTTCTTGTATCATTCTGACTTTAAGCCTGTCATCTTTCTCTTTGTTTCTCCATCCCCCCCCCCCCCCCACCCCCCACGGTTATCTGATGCCTCAGTGTGGGTTCTTCAAGCGCAGCCAGCGGCGCCCGCACTATGAGACGGAGTACTACCGCGCCCATTTGGGGGTGCAACCCTCGGAGGTGGAGAAGCAGGCATCAGAGCTATAATATTAAACCTATTTCCATCTGGCCTGCTCTCCCCTCCTCCTGTCTCTCCAAGCGGTAAAAACTCCTCACGCACATTCGTTTTGCTGCTCCGCTCACTCCGAGGCCGGTGTTGTGTATTACAGCATGAAACAGAGAGAGAGCGCAGTCCCATTGTGCCCTGTACATTTCTGAAAAGAACAACAAAAAACAAGTATTTCATAAAAATTCAGATTAGTTTTTTTTTTTTTTTTTTTTTTTTACCTGCTGAATCATATACTGACTCCAAAGATACACATTTTCTAAACGTTTCAGTGTGAGATTATGCTACAGCAATAAAAAAAAAAAGTAGAAATTTACTATTCATTCTTTTTTTTTTTAAATACTTTTTCATCCTTGGACCACTAATTGTGGAGGTGTGTAAATCGTCTAACTTGTGTACACAAGCTGGACCATAAGACTAGATATGATCATGTAATCTCTCTCCTGATTGTATATCAATTCTTACGCTAAAAGGAATTTGTGCAATGCACAGCACCCTAGTAACAAACCCTCCTTGTTTACAACATTCCTGATGAATAGCAGACACTGGGACTTCAATACTTTCTCTGATCAGATCAATCAAAATTCAGCAGGATGTAGATTTTAGCAGGCTAAATGCTCCCATTATTGAGGATGGCGGATTAATTGGTCCTTGTTGAACACCATCCAGCCGTCTCTGCTTCAGGGCTTTGAGCTGCCTGCTGTGCTGTGTGCGGTGCCTCTTACTGTTTAATGACCTGCACCTGTTCGTTCTGGCATCAATCTGTTAAGACGAGTCATTTTCTTCACATAAATACATGTCGTACATTTTTTAAGCCATGTTTGGTTTGCATGTGTTTGATGTGTAAAAAAAAGAAAAAAATAACAAATGCCAGAATGAGCTTGACACAAGATTGCTGGGTGTTTTTCTTTCTTTATATTTTTTATCTGTTTAATGGACATGGAATGAAGTCATTGGTTTGCATATATTTGTCTTTTAATGCTTTGAAACAGAGATAATGGTAGTGTGTTTTCTAGTGTGTGCCTTTTTTTGACTGCAGGTCATCAGAAGACTGGCTAAGTAAGCTTAAATAGAAAATTCAAGGATGAGATAATTCACTTCCAGGGCTTGAAATATGAAACAAGAGCCCTGAAATATGGGCAAATAAATCAGTTCTACTCATACTAACTGTTTTTCTGCTGTTGTCTGTTTCATTTTGCCTTCTCTTTCCATCCCCTCCCCATCTTCTCTGGACCTCCTCTCCTCCCTGTGTGGACAGTGTGGCTTCTTCCGACGTGCGCACTACAAAGACAAGCTTCCTCAGTACCACGCAGTGAAGATTCCCCGCGAGCTCCGGCCACAGTTCCAAACGGAGAAGTCTGGAAGTGTCCATAAAAAGGAATGGGCCACGCACTGGAGTGATGGGACCTTGTAACTTTGAAGCACTGTCATAATTTGAATCACCGTGTGTGGCACTCATTCTGTCTTTGCTTAGCAACTAACTGATTGGGAAAAAAAAAAAAAAAAAAAAAAAGTTCACCAAGACTGGGATCATGGGATATCGCGCATGTCAGAACATGCAAATCGGTGGCCTTTGGGCAGATCTGTATTCTCCAAACTGCAGCTCATTAACATCTTGGCCTCAAATATTCTGTTTACACTGTGCATCCACTGTTTCACAGTTTGACAGCGAGCACTGAAGGCTCGCAACAAGGTCAGAACGAGTCTCGCTGCTCAGTACGTTTCACGGCGTACACAAGGGAGCGTCGGCGCTTCGTCGTCTGTCAGCGGTTTTGACTGACAGATCAGAGGAGGAATGGAAAATCAAAGACATGCATGAATGCACAAACATACAGGACAATATTAGATGCCAAGAGACATGCAGATTGATGCAGACGCCATGGGACAGACTACTTTTTGCCTGAACTACTGGGACTGAGATATGAGAACAGGCAAAGGAAAAAAAAAACAGCTTTTTAATGAAAAGAATGTTTGGAGTTGTTTTTTGTTTTGTTTTGTTTGTAACGATGAACTGAATGCATAGTTTTCTTGGCTAGTTGGGAAAAAAATAAATAATGCAGGTGCATCCCAATAAATTAAAATAACACTGAAATGTTGATTTATTTCAGTAACTCAGCTCAAAAAGTGAAACATATAATATTCATAACATACAGAGTGACACATTCTTACTTTTTATTTCAGTTGAAATTTGATGGCTTACAGCTATCAAAACTGCCACTTTGTAAGTATGCCACTTTTTGTTTCTATTCAATGAACAAATTTTGTTACTGAAATAAACATCCTGATGAGATTTTAATTTGAGACGCACCTGTATGCTCACTATTTTGCTGTCACATGTTTAAAAAAAAAAAAAAACCTTTGTTACTATTTTTTTCTTTTTTAGTTACATGTTAGTTAGATCTACTGAACGTCTCTGGTCTGCTGCCTGGTTTACCTTGAATTTACCGTGAAATGAAATACAGGCAACACCGTGAAATGCTAGGGGTCGTGACCTCGTTGTTGCATGGAAATCAAATGGGTCAGAAAGGTAAGCAATGCTTAACTCCAAATTTATTTTCCAACAGGTTCCTGCTGATTACAGCACATGTAATTATCATTTTTGCAAAAGGCAGAATGTCTAAAATAGTTTTATAACATTTCTGAGTGACTTAGGATGCTCATGAGCAAATATTAAGCAAATAACGTTTTCTAATTATACAATCTAATTTGTCACCCTGATAACTGCTCACATGATTTCACATGAACCAGTACAATGATTTCAGCACCGATGGGTCTAATTTCCAACATGTGCCTTATTGTAAACACGGCAGATGGAGAGCTACTGGTCACAAACACAAGGCTACTGCTAATTAGATGCTGCCGCCCTGAGACATCTGTTGGACACAGGTGGGCGAGTACAACATCCTTCAGACGCTGAAGCGACGCATAGAAGGGATTTCCTAGTTTTCTACAACAGCAGCAAATGGAGCAGAACAAACTTTTTGAGGATTTTATTTTGGAGTCATTAACTCAGTTGTAAAGCGTTTTGGAGACGGCTTGGATTTTTAGGTATTGCTGGACAATCGTTTGTGTTTTCTGCATGCAGGGTCCTACTGCGCTTCTGATGTCTCCAAAACTACGATTATTTTTGTTGCCATTTATTTATTTTTGTTTGGCTGTACCGTTTCAACCTTGTAAATAAAAGACAACTTGGCCAAGAAATTTGTCGGTAGATTTTTTTTATGAGCAGCGGTCTGAGAGAATGGGGTTAGAAAGGTTGCAGCTCACTAACACAACAGCAGGTGGCGGCAAAACAGTTAAACTGACAAAAATTGCACACAAATTGTGCACAAAAACTAAAAATATATTATGTGCAATATTTTAGACTAAGTACAGTACAATGTGACAGCTGACTGTGCATGTCAGTATACAAAGTAAACAAATTAATTCAAAGGAATTGCCTGTAGACTGGCTGACTGTGTCAAAGCAGAAATCTGGGAATGATGCAACAGAAATTTATATGGCGCCAGATCACAACACGTCATCTCAAGGCACTTTACTAAGTCTGTGTTGGCAGCATTTCATGTTTATTTATTGGTTTACTTTCAAATGGAACGTTTGAGTAGAACATTTACTTTATATTTTCAGCTTAAGCTTAATCATAATTTTTGTACTCAGCAGTGCTTCTAGTTACATAAAGATGGATATTATGCACAATTTAAAAAAAGTAAACACATATTACACAGATCCTTAGGTTTAAATAGTTTCTATTAATATTGGGGCCCTTAAGGAAAAGCAAATTAAGAGAGTTTTATGAGCATTTAATGTGAGACATGACTGTGCTTCAGCAGAAAGCAAAAAGAGAACCAGTTATGTGGTGTGATGTCCTTACCAATATATTAACATTAATATGAAATAATGTCATCAACATAAATCAGGAAACCTGCTCCAGGACACAAGTCTGCCAAATTATTTATATATTTCCAAAAAAATATATTTATCAACAATTAAGATTCGGGATACAAACGTATTACTTTATTGAAGTGCACTGGGTTTCCCCTCATTTGTGAATGATAAATTCCTTTATAATATATGAGATGATTGTTTTTCAATTATCTTGACTCTAAGCAATTCCCATGACTTAAAAAATGTAGTTAAAACAATACCATGCATGTGAATTCTGCTGCAATAAGTGCTGTATAGATGAACTGCATCAAACGTTGTTCCGTACCTGCAACAACCCATGACTCTGAGATATTTTAACCACATGTTCAGACCTGAACTACATAATAAGCTCTATGTGTCTGAGCAAAGAGATTAGTTTAAATCCAACAGTTTTCAGTAAAACAGAGCAGACTAATTCCAGCTGGTTGCTTTTAATATTTAATGTCAAAGTAAGCAAATTAGGTTTTCCCTCTAAATCCAAAAGCTCCTGATCTTATTATGGTAAAGAAAGCTAATTCCCCTCTGAATCCTTTTGATGTCATCCTGGTTGCCATGGCGGTTAAACAAGACCAGCGACACGGCGTGTCCGTTTAAGCGGATTGTCACCCATTAGGTCCTTTGATGAGCCAAATCTGTTTACGTCTCGTCCATCGCCGAGGAAGTGACTAAGAAGTGAACTTTATGGAAATACACAAACCACGCTTGGACAAATAAAACAAAGTGAACACGTATTTCGCTAAGAAACTCAGAGTCACGCTCTCTAATCGAAAGGAAAGGTGCCTTCAATTCAAATCAATCTAAATTTTTGGAAACTATCGATTAACAAATGAAGTCTTTCATGGAAAGGAGCAAGTTCTATTCCATTAAATGTTTTCACCAAATTTTCATCAGGTTTTTAAATCTCTAGCAAATCTAAAAACTTGTGATTATTGTTGACCTGAAATCCCCCATTGTAACAATTATAATCATTGTCTTTTTTAATGAAGTAAAGGCTTTCCTGATAACCCATCTGTCCATTATCTATACCTGATTATCCATCGAGCAACGCTTTCTACTAGAAACCCTGTGACATGTCCACGTGGACAACTGCTGATTTATGTAAAGTTGAAGATGTCCATTTTGGAGCAGGGAATCTTTGTTCACTGCCACTCTTTGATTTCATAACAATAGAAAATTAGTTTTCCTATAGACGCATTGGGGTCCCAGCAGGTTGTAGTTTATGGGAGGTATGCATTTCAGTCGACATTCTTACCAATTGCCACTCATCTGAAGGTTACATTTGGTTTGTTCTTCCAAACTAATTAAGTGGTGACATGCTAAAATAAATCATTCTAACACAGAGTTGTTTGAACAGATCATCTCTGATTTTGAAGCTCTTTGAACCAACAATACTGTTAAGGTTTCCTTATGTATTTATTTTCCTCCTACCCATGTGAACAACAGGCCACCAGGGGCTGGTGAATCAGCTTCCATTAATGGGGATTTATCTGATTACTAAATCTGAGAGTTGGGTTTCACCACCCTAAGGATTTTATAATAATTCACTCTGGATCTCAGTCATCATTAATGTCTCACATTTCCCCCCCTTCAAGTCCCCTGTTACAGCTGCACAATTCTCCAGATCTCCCGAGGTTTCCAGCCACTGACCTCAAGGTGTCTATAAAAGCAGGGAGCATACTGCCACCAATGAATTTCACCAAGACGCCTCAAAGGGAGAAAACCAAACCACGATCAGGTGATTCTCTCTTTCTCTTTGCACGATTTCAACTTGTGAAGTTCAGACGTTTACTCAAATAGCCGACATTTTTCTCCTTCAGCATCAGTCGGACCGTCCCTCTAACTTCAGACCATGGACACAGCTGCAGTGGTGACTCTCCTGGCTCTGATCCTGGCCATGGCTGGCGTCAGTCAGGCTCTTCATGTCCAAGGCGGCGGAGATAAAAATGACATACTGGCTGGCAACTCAGAGGAGAACATGGCCGACCGCCTGTTGGGGCTGGTGAGGCAACATCTCGTACACAGAAACTCTTTCACCAATTTACTCTGCTGTCTCATGTCGAATTAGGCTGCTTTTTTAGAAGAAAATACCATTCCTGTCAAGAGCTAAATCGTTTTGGCATCTTCAAATGAAAAAAAAAATACAAATTCTGAAAGACATCACGGACACACATAATGTCACAATATTCAGTCGAAGTTAAACATAGACTGTCTGAACATGTTGGCATGACTTCTGTCTGAGCAAAGAGTCTTTCATTCAATTTAACGTGACAGTCTGTGACTTCATGTGATGCAGAATTTAAATGGGAAATGAGGCTTTTGTGAAAGGAGGCAGGATAAATCACAGAGCTCGTTTAGATTTTAGAAGCCGCTCCTTATGTGTATCACTATGAAATACACTGCTATATATATTCTAATTTCTACATCTGCAGTAATACTTGGTTTGAGATCAAAATGTAGAAAAACAAAAAAAAAACATAAACAGGATTTCCTCTCCGTGTCTTTTAGGAACAGACTATTCTAAGTCTGTTTTTGCATTAGAATGAGATTAGATGGATACATTGAAGAGCTTAAAGTATATCTCAATGTCTCACACCACAGCAGCTCAGAGCATTTGGAGTTGTGTTGTCAACCAAACACGTTTGCAGGGTTTTTAATAAAAGTATATATTTTTAAACTAGGTGTTGCATTTTTGAGGATGTATGCTTGTCTGGGCGTAAATGTGTGTTATGTGCTTTAGGAGATTGAGAGCAGAGACGACAGTCTTGACGATCGCCTGCTGGCTTCAGTGCTAAGAGCTCTGCTGCTGGGATTCCAGAGAGAAACCAGGGAATCTGTCCTTCATCAGCCACAGAGGTCAGTCATGGTAGATCGCGTGTCCAATGAAATGTTTCACCAACTGCGGCTTACGTAATGTTTTTTTTATGCTACGCTGCTGCCTAAATTTTGTTTGTGTTAAAACTAGAAGAAAAAAGTGCTGAAACCCATTTCCTATGTCGTTACAAACACTTTTTTTTCTGTTATTTTTAATCAAACATACAAACATGTGCAGAGGCTACCTGGCCTATAGGGTCCTGGTGTCTGGAGTTTAGTTTAAAAGGGATTTGCATGTAAAACATCATCTGTATTTGGATTTCTTAAATAGCACAGAGTACAATAAGCACCATAATTAGCCACATCACTGAGGCAATGGTTTGTATAAGTGGTAAGGGAGAAAATTGCAACTGTTACAATGAAAATAGGAAAATCTCTCTGCCTGTAACAGCGGTGCCGGCCGCGGAGGGTCGGCAATCATTCTGAAATTATTGGCTGCAGGGTAGTTTTTCTTCTTATGTAATAGCAATTTGAAATCTGCTCTATGGCATTTAATTAAGGTCTGAAAGAAAAACAAAGTAAATACACATATTTTCTTCATAACTCCAGGTGTTGATTTGCATTGAGCTGAAACATTTTGCCGTTTTTATGTCGGTAATTAGCACAGTTGATTTTCTTAGATTAAGCTGAATCTTACTGACTTAGTGCACTCGTGGAGCTTTATATTGTTTATTCAGAAAATACTTTGATTTTAATGCACAAATGATTTTCTACTCGCTCCTAAAAACAAACAAACAAAATGTCCACTTCTTGTGCAAAGTTAATTTGATTCTGCTTTTGATTTTGCATTATTCATCTAAAAACAATGTTTTTTTTTAAGCTGGTGTTTTGCAGAAATTTTGAGAATGTTTTTTTTAAAGATAAAAACAAAAACAAAATTCTTGGAAAACCCTATATATGTATCGCCTTAAATTTCAAGTTTTTATTTTTAAAATGATTACTGAATCCACACAGGTTTGGCCGCAGCTCCAAAGGGCAGGTAGTGTTGGAGGATCAGATCCAAGCTCGGGACTGGGAGGCTGCCCCTGGTCAGATCTGGAGTATGGCCGTGCCCCAGAGGTTTGGCAAGAAGTAGTCTGGCAGCTGGACCCGCGCATCGCTGTTCTGGTACAAGGCTGAGCAGAAGGGGAGATGTCTACACACTGTATTAGAATGAATAAAATCTGAAAAATATTATCATAATTTTTTTCTTTCTGGGAAATACTGTGGTCAGCCAAAAGGCATTTTTTTTATATTTTAAATTCACTTACAGTTGAAATAACCTTTTTAAATATTTTCTTTTGTCTATTTTCTACCATAGAAAGCATATTAAGTAGTGTTTTTGTCCCTAATGCGAATAATGTAATTTAACACTCAAAGTTTTTGTTGTAAATTGTCAAATAAAACTGCTTTGAACTAAGAAAACTGTGTAAACATTGATAAATGAGTGCAGCTCAGAATGTACATAAATTTGAGTAAATCTAACAAATTGCATAAAAATTAAGCCAGAAATACAAATAAAATTTAAAGAAAACATGTTTATTCCTTATTAGTGCTTATATTACACATCATAAATAATAAAACATGTTTTACAGCTCAAAGAAAGAAAGGGTTCCTCCTGAGTTTTGTTCTGTCCACAGTGACATCCTTTACAGTCCACAATACTAAAACTCCTCATTAATCACTAAAATAACAATGCACCCCCCCCCCCCCCAAAAAAAATAAAATCAGATACTCAAATTAAAGAGGCCCTGAGCAGAAGAAATGGTACTAACACATAAATTTGGAGTCAACTGAAAGATGTTAGATATTCACCATCACATTGTCTGTTTTTATGGTTCTGCAGCAGGTCTAACATCTACTACTCCACAATTGAAGCTTTTCAGTCAGCAGTTGTGAGAGTCGGAATACACAAATAATGGCAAGCCATTTTTTCTTAAAATTAAAAAGGATGTTCTAAAAAAAGTAAGAAATCTTTTGCTAACCATTATAAACAATATGTTTTAACTCACTACAGTTTTATTCAGAAGATATAGAAATTCAACATTAGAAGAAATTCATTGAAAGGATTTTGAACTTGAGCTCAATCTGTTTCTCATACTTTACCACGTGTTTACCACTAATGCTGCGCCTTTCCTAATTTCTCTCTTTGTTACCAATCTGGAGGATTTTATAATCCTAGTACAAACTTATTTGGTTATGAAAACGAGAACCATCCTTGTTTAATGTGTGTCTACATTTAATTTTCTTTGTCACGTTTTGGCTTTAAAGACACAACCTCTGGTCTCTCTCCCAAGTCCTCTTGCAGGTGGACCTCTCTGGCCACTAATGATCTGTTTTCCAGGCTTGAACTGCTTGTGAGAGTGACACAGAGATAAATTACTAGAACATTACCTAAAGTGAAGGAATAAACACTGACATGGTGTCACTCTGTTCAAACAAGATGAATAGTCCAGCCTTCTGGGTGCAGTCTGATTTTATTCCCACAATATGGATATTGTGGGAGTGAAAGGCAGAGTAAAGACGTAGAAAAATTAATCCTTTCCCCAAAATATGTATCCCAAAATGCTGTAAGTGTTAAAAAGTTACCTAATGAGTTTAAAGCACAGTGAGTATTGATCCTCAGCTTTACACTGTAATCATCTCAGTAGATGCCAGCACTTTTTCACCACAAAATCTACCCATTATGTCATTAGCCTCTGACGTATATTGCAATCAACCCACATGATGCAATCTGCTTGCAGGAAGAAGTTTTTAATGTATCAGCAGGTCATAGCGGTACTCTGACTGAAGAATGATTTTTTTTTTACTTTGAAATACAAAAGGTATGCATTAAAAAGTTATCTACATCAAGATATCTATATCAGTACACAATCACTTCACTTCCGACCAATTAGATAACAGTTTTAGGGATTCGTTGAGAAGAGGATGGAAACAGTTTTATTTGGCATCCATCCCTTTAATGTGAAGCGATGGTCAGCCTCTGTTCGCAGCCTCGCCGAAGGCTGTTGTCAGTGTTGGATTTACAACCACCTGGGGACGCAGCATGCAATAAGCTTGAGCACTAATTAAAACACAGCAACATGCAATTACTCCGTGAGTTAACGGTTTCCACAGCCAATTACTGGGAGGGAGTATATGTCCTTCCCTCTAAGCATGAGTCTTTTATTAGGGTGTCCTCCAATTCCTTTTTTATGGGCTAAGAAAATAAAAGAAATAGAGAAGAACTAGTGCAAATGGGATCTAGATGACATCCTGAGTTTATTACTTTTTGATGGCTCATTTTTATAACTGTTAATAGGGTCGTTTCATTTGGCTATGGAGATGTCATATACAGTGCATATTAATTTCCCACTTTAACCGTGGCTTTTTAATTGATTTTTACTTTGAAACGTACGATGACTGATACTGACAAACTAAGATCATAGAAGAGTTTTAATTACAAACAGGAATAGTTGCTAAACATCAACATGGCAGCCAGACAATGTCCTATTACATTATGAAATTAAGATTTATACACATTTATTACATTAACATTAATTAATTAGAAACTGAGGAAAATATTTATTCAATCAAACTCATAAACACAGAACCATTATTATATATTATATTATTAACACAATATAATGGGTTACCGAGACACACACGAAACAGTGAGGAAAAACACAATAATAAGCATTGATTGCTGTTTTTACCCTTATTGATTGCTGCCAAATCATCCACCCCACCCTCTGTCCAAATTTTGCAGCACAATGAATATCCCCAATCTGGCTTTGTAAGAAGCAAATGGCATTTGCATTTAGAGACCTGCAGTGAAGTACACTCTGAAAATGGATCACTTACATTTAACTGAGCAGAAGCAACCTTTTCTGTCCACTAGTAAGACTCTTAGGATGCACAAATGTTTGACAGTATTAGTACAATAACACAGAGGATCATAGAAATAAAGCTTTTAGGTGAGCGTGACAGGATCTTGTCCAACAAATTAAACTGTTGGTGGGTTTGAAGCAAAAGGAGCAAATATGAGGCAGCAAGAGGACAAGCAAAATAAAAGGCTGGGTGCCTTTTTCTACATTGGTGGAACCCCTTGATCAGCACATCTGGGTTAAAGGAGGTCTGAACTCATCTGAATTTCATGAGTCCACAGGGGGGCTCTGCAAAAAAAAGAAAAAGAAAATGAAAACGCATGTGTGTGCACAACAAAGAGAGACAGACCGAGGAAAAGGAAGTAAACACATAAACTGACATATAGTGATACAAACACAGTTCCTTGTACCTTCGCTGGAACTCTAAAACAGGTTACTTCTAACTTAAACGTTCTCATCTTTCTTCAACCCTCCTTTCTCCTACTTTCCTTCAGGCTCATCATCATCATCTGGAGGGAGCCATTTTTTTAACACAGGAAAGACAGAGGTCTCTGTCAGTAGTAACCACTGCCGTGCAACAGCATAATCTCTCTCACCAAACAGGGTTTGGTTGCATGGTGACAGGAAGAAAAACATCAAGGGTAATGGCCAAGGTAAACTGTTTGGTGTTTTACGGGAAATACATTTTATTGTATGTTTGGGACTAATGATATTAATGAAGAAATGTAACAACACTAACTCCGTTTAGATATATTTGTTAATATTTTTAGAATGTTGAAAATAAAAGGCATAACATAAACAAAGATGTTACTCATTTTAGAAGCTCAAACTAATTAGCTGACCTAAGAGAGTGAAATCAATTAGTATGGTAAGGGCAGCTCAGAGAAGTAGGGTCAGGTAAGACCGCATAGGGATTTATATACCAGTTAGAAAAAATATTCGAATGTATTGTACAATGAACAGGCAGCCAGTGTATTGATGCCAGAATGTGGAAAATATGTACTTATAATTTTTTGGGTTTCAATAAAACAATGCAGAACTGTTTTTTGTAACCCCCGTAGCAGATGATGTAGCACAGTTTACATCTTTCCTTTAGAGAAGGACATAGACCTGACTATCATCAGCATAGCAGTGGAACAACACAGCAAGCATCAGCAGAATGATGGCAAGTCAGAGCAAAGAAAAAGCAAAGAAAAGAAGAGCCTAAAACTGAGCCTTGTGGCACCCCACAAGACATTGGAACTATGGAAAATGTTTGGTTCCCCAGGCTGACAGAAATTTGCTCCACCAGGTAAGATTTGAATCAGTGCAGTGGTGTGTAAAGCACTGGATTTGTTTGATTCCTAATGTAATTCATAAGTTTCCAGTTCCACATCATACATACGTTTCTACCTAAACCACAATTATTAAGCACATCTAACTGAAACTGATGAAGTGGCCCTGCATCAATGGATTGAATGTTTTTTCCACGATCAGAAGAAACTTAAGTCATTATAAGGGGATTATTTTAAGATTTATAAATGTTGAAGTTTCAGAATACTTTTAGTGAATATGGAGCTTAAGCGAAAATTCAAACTGAATAAACTCTATTGCCTACCTCCATTAATCAGAGACTCATCCGCCTCCGACGCAAGCCAATCAGCTTTGAACTGCTCCTTCTCGAAGCCAATCAGCATCCTGGGTTCATCTTAAAAGAACTCCACATCCTCGTCTCGGCCTTCTGCTCAGCGAGCAAGCAGTGGCTGCGCGTGTCTGGTTTGGACTCTGATGACCGGATTCAACCCTCCTCCATCCCCTTCTCCACCATCGTAGCTAAGCTCCGCCTGGCTTTCCTACGGTCCTCCTTCAACCTCGTCCCTATCAGAGTATGATTCCTCCCGGACTCTTATGGAATTCCCAGTCACTCCTTAAAACGGTCCGGCAGAAGACCGCCATGTTGAGCCTGGTTCTGCCAGAGGTTTCTTTCCAAAGGGGAGTTTTTCCTCTCCACAGTCGCTTCATGCTTGCTCATCATGGACAGTTCAGGCAACCTGTGTTTATCAAGTTGGACATCTAGCTTAAACAGATCATCATATGGACTGAACAAACTTTATTTATCTCCACTCCACCACCAGTTTCAGGCCTGGGGGGAAATATCCCTATTCTCATATGCCTGCTTATGCATATTGAAGTATAATTCAGCGTGAATTTTTCCTGCCGAGGTCTGAGCGTCAAACTCTTAAAATATTGTATCAATAAAATTCTTCTAATTGCCTTTTCTGTGTGAGTTTTTCAGATTGACATGTCTTTATTGGATGATTGCACTGCTTCAAAATCATGAGCAGAAATCATTTCCCAGCTAACCAAAACCAGACCTTATTTTTGTTTTTTTTAGTTCAGCAGATATTTATAGAACATACTTATGTAATATAAACCTTGGAAATCTAACAAAAACATTAAGTCGTAGCTGCAGGATTTATGGTTCCTCTTATGAAGCTAAACATTCAGGAAAAAAAATCTTACAACAGAACAGATTGGGCCATAAACTGACAGCTGCAACACACAAAGAATTATTATATATCCAACACTGAATTTTATGAAAATTATATGAGGATCTGAAGTTTAAAGTAAACACTGTCTCTCGGTGATGCTATTTCATTATTTATCAGCACCTTTTAGCACTAAGGAAAACTTTCCTGTCTTTTAGTTACAGCACAGAGGCTTTGGGATATTTTTCCCCTTATTTAATGCTTAAACAGAGAGACAACATCCTGCTCATATCCCAGAAAAAAAGAGATTTTTTTGTATTGGTGCTTTTCTCTCAAGGTTGTTTGGGAGAACACACAGCCAGCTGCTGCTGGCTCTCTCTTTCACAACACGGAGAGCGTTAAGACTTTTATTAACGGTTTAATTACAAAGGCATAATTCAGAAAGCCTCCAATTACTATGGCAGGTTTTTATTATCGTCACAACTTTTCACACTCAGCTGCAACGCAAGAAAGGAAAATCTGGTTGTTTTTATGTTTCAGCAGTTGACAGTGACAACATGATTTCTAAAACAACAATATATAAAAAATGATTCTAAATTTATTTCAATTCGGCACTTCTGGATAAGGTCAGAAGCTTTTGTCAGATTTGGAATTTATTAGGAATCTGTAATAGTTTTTTTTTTCTAAATCAGGTGTTATATACACAAAAGATGTGACGCAATTTGTCTGAGTCAGCTCAGAGAGAAAATTTCTCCTCATTCCACGTTTTATTAAGGCTGAACTGTGAACACATAATTGAGTTTCTTTGCGTAATGTAAAATACAATGAGCGATATTAAATTTAAAGGAAAATAGGATGTTTTCACCCTCCATGGGGTGGTCCCATTTTGTTCTCTACATATGTCTCTTTAACACAAAAATGCTCTTTTAAAGATAGTCATATCAGAGCTATATTATCTTCAGATCTCGTCAAACTTAACAGTTATTCAGAATTTTTTTTTAACCATAATCTCTCAAATTTCAGTTTTGCCAATTAAAGTCTCTCATGTTTCTTTATTCTCATTTGAAAAGCATACAACTGATTCTATTCACGACATTCTGTAGGGATTTCAAAACCAGTGGAGGAAAAAAAAATAAAATGCACTTGAATATGAACGACCTGAAGACATGAAAATCACCTCACAAAACCCAGTCTGATTAAAACAGCTAAAGTCATCAAAACAGCTAAAGTTATATAAATATGAAACTGAAAACACACAAAAAAGCAAGCCAGAGGGTTGATGCCACACAACATTTAGAAAACATCTGATATTGGGGCTGAAACTTGAAACGGTTTCCATCTCTGCCTAAAATGTTTCGGGTTTTTTTTTTGTATGTGTGTGCAGAGGTGTTCAGCCTAAAGTTATTTTAGTTGATCTTTGATTGAAAACATTTTTCTTTATTAAACTCGAAGGTGTTAATGTTTAAAACAATAATTTGTCATCTTGACCAACATCTGATGTTTAAAAGGTATTGCAATTGTTTTCCATAAAAGTATACGGTAACTCTAAATTAAGCGTTTCCCTTTTTTGCTACTATATAAATAAAGTCCAGCATCATTGGAGAATTGATGGGGATTTGTTTGCAACACCTATGCAGAGGTGTGAAGAGTTAGAAAGCATCAGGCTTTGCATTTCTTTTCCTCAAAAACACTGCAGATCTGGTGCACCATATGCTTCTTGTGTGGTGTCAGGTATCAGGACCCAGCAGACGTGTGATATAGGGGACACTCAGGCCAAGAGACGATCAATAAAGGCCGGGCTGGCAGACAGACAAAGAAAACATTGCTTCGAAATATATTAACAAAGCTTAGATTATAATTACACACGTAGGTTTTCAGATAATTTTGTGTTTAATGTTAAAAGTACTGCAGCAAAAATCATCAATATGTGACCCCATGCTTAGATGCTTGTTTTGCATTCATACCAGTTTATCTGTCAGCACATTTGCCATTTCAGTGTTCAACCTTCATTTAGTATCTTGACCAGTGAAGATACATATTACAGTGTGTAATTCTGTAAAATTATAATATGCATATTTATTCATACCTAACTGTGAGTGCGAGAGATAATCAGTATGGTCATCTCTTTCAGAGCCATTGAACGTTGGAACCAGACTATATAGAAGACAGTGTAGGTTGTTTTTAAGCATGTGTAGGTTGCTGGTTTTAAAAATACTCCCAAAGCTGTGGCCGAATCACTCTCCTTTCATCAGAGATAGAGAGAGTGTTTCTTTGTTATCCTGACTCTGCCATCTGTGCAGAGGATGCTGCAGAACAGCCCTGCGCTCAAACAGCCAATACAGAGAGACAGATTGATGAAGAGAGGGTGGGGCTTCGTGTGAAGGGGAGCAGAGCACAGCAAATGAGAGCGAAGGAGAGGAGGAGAGGTGTTCCTGGCTCAAAATGCCCTTGCCTGAGCACTAAGAGCTTGGAGAGGCTAAGAGGAACTAGAGGGGAGCTAGAAAAGACACGCCGGCAGGTGCTGAGGGCAGGACAAGTGTGCAGCTTAGAGATAGGTAGCTATAAAGAAAGCTAATTTGGGGAAGGCATAGGCAAGATAAATAACAAAGAAAAACTAATAAAAGAGACTGGTTATTTTTATTTTTTTATTTTTTTGGCTGGAGGCTACTTCTTTTTGAGAAATTATTTTTCCAGCCTGATTCATTTTCCTCTGCACGGATTCTCCTCCTCTTCTTCTTCTTGTTCTTCTTCCTGCTCTCCTCTCTGATAGACAAACGCCATGGAAACTGGGAGCCCCAGAAAGATTCAGTTCACCGTCCCCCTGCTGGACACCCACCTGGACCCAGAGGCAGCCGAACAAGTAAGGGGGAAGGCAAAGGGAGGAGGGAGAAGAAGGGGGAAGAAGAGCTGGATGTGTGGGTCAAATGGGATCTGTATCTTTGTTACTGTAAAAGTGATGAGGATTTCTACTTTTTTTTAAAGTGATTTTTTTTTAAAGATTGTTGGAAAAAAATATTACATTAGACTGTTGGCAGGAATTTAATCAAGACCGGTTTATCCTGAGCGCTTGAGCTGAGTGTGTGGTCTTCAAAGAAACCACAGTTAAACAACGTTTGATACTTGATGAGTGTTCTGAATGCAGGAGAGTTGTAAGGCCAATTAATTTAGGATTGATTTTTTTTCCACTTACCTAGACTCACAGTTTGGCAGATTTGTAGAAGCACTCGGGATACAAGCAGCGTAATGTATTGTTGGACCTCAAATATGCAGCTCCAGGAGATCATTTGGGGATTTTCTGATTTCCCTGACTGGCTGCTCATAGTTTTGACCTTTATAATACTGGCAGAATTTCTGCTGCATCAGACGTGTGACGAAATTAATCACTATTGCTGGTGTAAATATTTCTTCTTTCAATCTAATAGTGCAATCTGGGCTTATTAGCAAACAAAACCTATTTGTATGTTTTGAAATAGGGGAAAAAAAAAAACAAGAAATCTGAATTTCATGATATAGAAGGAAATAACGCTTAGTCAGTGGAAAATCCCTGTGTGTGCAGATCTTGTGCCTGATGAAAATACAGTGTGAAAATGTCCCATTTTCTCCTTTTTATAAATATAAATGAATGAGAGTGCTCATTCATAATGAAACTGCTGTGAGTACAGCTGGAAAAGCTTTAGGAGTCAGCCTACTCTCAATCTGCCTCTTGTTTTCTTCTACTTTTAAGTTTTTCTTCTCACTGACTGAGAAACATGGGACAACTGAGGATGATAGATATGTCTCAATGCTTTTGTATTTGTTTGTATGTTATCTTTTGTTCTTGTGAGGAGATTTTCAGGAAATCTTGGGTATTATGGTCAAGTTCAGGTGAAGGTTGAGACAGAACTATAACGTATAATATGATTATACAGCAAAGGCTCAACATATCCTAGATTAAAGGTACGCCCTAAAACATTTGTAAATTATAAAAAAAGGTGTATATTTTGTCACTCATGCAAGAAAGTAAAATTTGTATATCATGGTATATATATTCATTACACATAGAGGGAAATGCTGGTGAAGATTCTCAGTCATCCAGGTCATGGTCATTCCAAAAAAAGGTAAAAAACAAAGCAACTGGACTTGTTTTCCGTAGTTGAAGACGTTTCGCTTCCTCTCCCGGAAGCTTTCTCAATTCAAATAGTCTGGAGTAATGATGAGTAACAAGCTTTATACCATTACCAAACAAAGGCCTGTAATGGCTTGGATAACATGCAAATTCAATCGAAACAGGTCCACCCCTTAGTAATGGGCGGTCGTTTTTGAGGGAAATATTTTAAGCCTGTGTTTTCTCTTGTAATTGTGATGATTATGGCTAACAGATAATGAAAACCCAAAATTAATTGTTTCAGAAAATCAAACATTATCTTTAACCATAAGAAAAGTCTCTTTCTTATATGTTGTACCATGAAAACTGATTTTAACTGAGACAAGTGAAGCCTGCAGTGTTGTACATATTGTTCTGGGTTCCTCATTGATCTCCTGGTTAGTTGTTGGTGCACTCTTGGAGATTTACCACTTCTCCATGTTTTCACCATGTATGGATAATGTCACTCTTTGGTTTGCTGGCGTGGCAATGCCTTAAAATGGCTTTGTAACCATCTTTGTAAAAATGGTAAATAGCTTGTACTAGTACAGCATTTTAACTAGTCCAACGACCCCAAAATGCTTTACACTACAGTCAGTCATTCACACCCTGATGGTGGTGAGCTGCCCTGGAGCAGACTGACAGAGGCGAGGCTGCCATACATCAGCGCCACTAGGCACTCTGACCACCGCCAACAGGCAATTTGGGTGAAGTGTCTGGCCCAAGGGCACAACGACTGAGACGGTCGGAGCAAGGAATTGAACCGGCAACCTGGCAATTACAGGACAAACTCCCTAGATCCTTTGCCCCATTTTATTTCTAATCTGTTAGACTGATTGGGGAATAATATGTTGATTTTGGAAATATTTTAGCTTACTCCATGTTATCAGAATGGTTCTATATAAGTGATTTCTAAGTGAATTGAACCACAATGTGTTTAATTTAGTTTAGAATTAAAGAGGAGCAGGAGATTTTTTTTTTTTTTTTTTTTTACATAGACCAGGTCAGTTTAATAAATTAAATTATGACTTTAAAGCTAGATTTCGTATTTTCTTAGGTTATCTCTCATTTTGACACTAAAATTTGTTTGCTGATCTGCAACATTCAGATATGACAAAATAGCAAATGCAGATAAAATCAATTTTCACAGAATTGCGTCTTCCAAGAAGTGCTCAAAATCAAACAAATAAACTTTCAACTACTTCACAACTAAATTTTCTCACAGTGAAAACTGGGTACATTGATGATGTCAGGGTAAATCTGAAACCTTTAGTAAAGCAGTTTGACAGTCTTCAAAGTAACATAATACGGTAAATGATGATTGAAAAGTACAGTGCTTGGCAGCATGGGAATATGAAAATGTATTCAGGTATGAATGTTTAATAAGTGTTTTATTAGCAACACTTTGATGTCTTTGGACATATTTTTCAGCTTTCTTTTAAATAAAAAAAAAAAAAACCTGATGCCAAGAGTTGTAGTCCAGAGCATTAAAGACACAATTAGCTATAAAAGAGACCTTCATCTGCCAGTAAACCTTACTTTGCTGCACCTTCACTACAGAAGAGAAACGGTGTCCATTGTGTTAACAGAGATGTTGATGCTCAATAAAGACAATCAAAATACAGACCGTGATCTAACCAAAGGTTTCAAAGATTAAACAAAATTATAATTAATTAAATTAAACGTCATCATTAAAAATATAATATTCAACTCTAAGAAAATCTAAGAAAGTTCAAACATCCTCCTTTAATATAGATTTTTATTTGTTCATTTTTTTTTACTTTAAACAGGAAACCCTCAAATAAATTTTAAATCTAATTTACAAGGGTGTCCTGACGATATGAGCCCAAGACGCCACTGGAATATAATGTAGCTAACACACAAACAACAGCAGCTGTATAAAGATAAAGATACAGAAAAAAATATTTCTCCCATCAAGAATATCCGTAGCAAAATGGTTTGTACATCACAGATTTTTGCTACAGCACCTTAATAAACTCACGTCTCTGAACTGTGCAGAACTGTCCTTCCCAATTCATATCAACATTTCTGTAATTCCACTTTCGCACAGGTACTGGAAAGTGGGACAACTTGTATTTGCTGCTTTTTGATTTTGGTGTTCGGATCGGAGCAGCAATCTGAATGTTTAGACAGAGACAGTTTCAGTTCTAAAGCATTTGTTTTAACCTTATCTCTTCAATATGCTATTGCTTATTTTAAGACATTACAAGATTTAAATAATATCTGTTGTCAATTGAATCAGAGCTGTGGGGTTTTACTTTCAGTAAATCTTTTTAAAAAGGATGTATCAGTGACACGGGGTAGAGCACTTGACCCATGCTCAGAGGCCTCTGTCCTTGATGAAGCTGTCCAGGGTTTCAGTCCCAGCCTGTGGACCTTTGCTGCATGTCCTACCAGCCTCTCCCAGCCCCAGCTTACAGTGAAACAAAGGCCACCAGTGGCAAAAACGAAAAATTGTAAAGGGGTCAACAGAATAGCAAAATAGAAATATTCTTCATTGTCCCTCAGTGAAGAAATTCAGGTGTACCAGTATGGAGTAAGAAATCTGTCAAAAAGGTGTGTGCATGATTCATATTCATATGTGTCTGTCAAAAATATTGTACAATAATTCTAATACACATTTCTGTGTTTTACTCGTACATAACATTTATTACATGTGTTTTATAACAGAATAAACAGCACACCCCAAAGCTGCTGGAATATTTACAGGAAGCCCAAATGTCAGGCCTAATTCACGCACAGATCTATCCTCATAGAACTACTACACTTTGCATGTACAACAGATGGCTTTTGGTGTTCTGATTTGTCTGTGGCGATGATTTTTGAAACCCAAATATAGTAAATGCTGAGCAGTGGACTACAGGACTCAGGTTTAATTACAATCTGTTGAAAGTCTGCACTTTGTAGTAGCTACAACTTTGCTCCGTTAGATTTAGGATTTTTGTTTGTTTGTCAAATGTCACTGACTGACTGAAGCAACATTGGCTGGTGCTGTTGTTGTGGAGAGAAGTCAAAAAGGCCTGTGGTTTTTGGTGTAGCCATAAAGTTTGCGTAGAAACAAATGCACCGCTTCCTCCTCTGCCCTGACGAGTGTCTCATCTGAACACAAGAGTTTTGTGTCGCTCTACAGGCCGACAAAGTAGAGTGGCAGGACAGTGCTGGCTCCTGCAAACCTGATGAGACGAGGCTCCGGCGGAGCAATGCTTCTCTTTGTAAGCTCCTGCACCAGCAGTCCCATTGGATTTCCAACAGTCCACATATCAAACAGGTCCTTTCTTTTCGGCTGAGTCGACAGGAAATCCCTGAGAAAGAAACAGGGAACTCCACGCTCATTGTGAGGTCCTCGATGCCAAGATTTGTCACAACATACCACTCGACCGAAGGACTTGTGAGGTGCCCCATGATGCACCTCATCCCGTGAGACAAACTGGGTATGCTTGCCCTGCACCAGTCGTTCAGGAAGCTCTCGCTCAAACCCGTTCCCGTTTTACTCAGCTGTAGATTGTCCATCAGAAGCAAGGCCGCGGTCTTGGAGTCCAGGCCTAGCTGCTCTCTTCTCTGCTGCTCCGCCTGCAGGTAACAAGGATTGATGAAGGCCACTATAAGCAGCTCCAGGGAGAAGTTCTCATGGAGATGGGAACTGAAAGCCTAAATCTAGGATTAGTAATCCCAGTTAGGTTCTGCCACCAGGGCGGGCGACGCTGGCGGGCGGTCTTCGAGTTTTAACTCCTTCGCTGTGAGGTGTGTGTAGGCTTTCATCCATCGCTTCTTCTCCCTGACCTGTGTTACCGCAGGGTAACTAGGAACGAGCTGACACTGTAAACTAAACATTACCACGCAGCGGGTCAGCGTGTAGCGCGTCGCCATTTTTCCCCTCCCCATTATTTACATTCAAGATATCTGCAACTTAATTTGCACTGGCTGAATTGTAGTTTCGGATATCTAAAAATACATTTGAGTTATCTTGAATAATGAGGTAATTTGAGATATCTTTAATTAGAATTATGAGTAGTTCACTTTTTGACTCGTCATAATTTAACTGTTGATATCTGACATACAAGTTTCAGGTAATCACTAATTTATAGCAGATATGTTCAATTGGAGCTTCAATAAAACTTAGTTGTAAATCTGACATTGTTTACTACTATAATAGGTGCAAAGGCTGTGTAGGTAAAAAAAAACAATCTCTGATGTTTGCCTCAGTAAGGAAAAATATGTACAGTGTTCTATCTTTTTCAGTAAAGTGTTATCATTCTAGAAAATATTTTTAGTCAACCCTCAATATCATCCTAAAAAAGTGTTTATCTGCATCAACTCCATTTGGTAGAGGGCCAAACATCTACCTTTCTTAAACTGTGATCGAGAACTCCAAGCAGCACCTTCTGACACTTCAGGTTTAGATCAATGCATATACATGTTACAACGGCCCAGAAAAAGTCCAGACTCAACTGCAGCGGAGAATCTCTGGCAAGACTTGAAAATAGCTTTTAATGGATGCTCTCAATCCGGCCTAGCTGAGCTAATTTGCAAAGAAGAATGGCCAAAAACGTCACTCTCTAGATGCATAAAGATATTAGAAACCAGTGGTGGGCACGTTCGCGCTAATCCACAATTCTCTGATAATTGCAGAGATAACTTTTTTCATCGTATTATCATTCTTGCAGACCAGTTACCATCCACTTAATTTGGTTTCAATACCTGTAAGTACAATAACAACATTCAAGATATTCATCTGCTGTTTACATCACTGTCCTGGCTCCTACTGCACACTACACATCCACACATACAGTACTTCTCCACAAAACAGTGGCAGTCATGGCTTCACAACCTAGCTGTGCCGTTTTTTGCTGTCTTGTTCTTGTTATGATGTGGTCTTAATATTGTCAGCTCCATTGTTCAAAAACAGAGACACTGTTATCCGCTGCTGTGTGACCCTAACCTTTTAACTAGGGGTGTAACCAAGCTTTCTGGGTTTGTTACTGGCACCATATGAGGTGGAAGGAGACCGGACCCGGAGCTGAGTTTGTGGTTTGACACTTCTGTGCAAAACACCGGCTGGCTTACAACCTACCCATATGGCAATCCTGATGGGACACTTAACCAGCATATGTCAGGTTTGAATTAAGTGGACCAGGACCAGAGAGCAGACCCGAGCAGGGAGGCCGCATGTTGAATATTGAGTAGTTTAATGAATTACCAAAGCTTACTGAAAGGCAGGAAAACAGAAACCAGAAACACGGCAATGATGAGATCAGAACTGAGACAGAACTAGACAGAGGACCTAACAATGAAAGTGACAGCACTGGCTAAAGTTATAGGGGAGGAGACGAAAGGAGCAGCAGGTGGAGTAGATAACACAGGTGAGATGAGTAAAAGGCAATTAAGCAGAAACGAAAGGAGGGCAGTGAGCTGGCATGAGCAGAGGGATAACAGAATCGAATAGGGAGCATGAGAATGGCCAGACAGGAGGAAAAATCCTAACTAAATTAGGAAAGAGCAGGCAGGAACTACAGATCTAACAGAACTACTGAAATCATAAGGAACAAAAGCTAACTAAAACAGGAAGTGAATTCAACAGATACAAGAATGCACTAACATAAATACTGAATAGAAACTAAACTAATGGCAGAAACAAGGATCTAAGGAGAAACAATACTAATAGTGCAAAACATAAACAATCCCCAGGGAGCTATAAGAAGTAATCAAACCCCTGGGGATCCTAACAGCATATTATGGATAGGAAAAATGATGAAGCCAATTTTTATTTATTTATGCTTTTCAATTCAAAAATAGTCTACAATAAATATAACAATATTGCTATTATTGATTTTACAGAATAACTAACCCAAAAAGACATGAATTATTGCACATTTGTTAGAGTCTGATGACTGAGGAGATTGACAATGGAAGGGTTTAGATTAAAAAAGTGTTGCCACGTCTGCTTATCATAAGCGACTTTGCGCTTGTTCATTTATACTGTTTACAAGGCAGAAGTAATAGAGCTGGTTGCTTGTTTCTCTCGCAAGAACTGGTAGCACTAGCTTCCAACCTACACTCACACAGTTCATTTTTCTTAAATGCAGCATCTTGGGCACAGAGATAGAATATTCTTCTCAAATGCTTCTGCTGCTGTGTAAAAGTTAAAACTTAAATATAATTTATGGTAAACTGAAAGAGCTATCCCCTCAAATATGCAGTGCTGCACATAGTCCTCATGCACCATTTGTGTGTGCAGCGCCAACATCACAAGACATGTGACGGACTGAGTGACAGCTGTTGTTTACTGGTTAGCTGCTAGCGTTATCTTTCAAATTTCCCTGTACATCTTCAGTTTAATGGTAGTCAAGCTAATATTTTTAATTCCAGAATTTGAGTTTGTGAAGCCAACTTTTTAGTTAGCTGTGCTTCCTGCTGCTAGAAACATACCCAAAAAGACTTTCAGCTGTAATTATTGTATAGTGAATGAAAAATAATGCATCCAACAGGTTTTAGACCTTCATTTGAAAGAATGTTTTAAAAAATGCATTCTTTTCATTTCGCTTCACTATTGCACATTACTGTGTCTGGGTCGATCACAAAAATACTGTTTTAAAAGTAAAAAGTAAAAGGTTCAAGGGGAGTGGATGCATTTGCAAGGCACAGTATGTGCTGCACATTTATTGGACACACATTTGATTCTGTGAGGTAGCTGTTCAATATAGGAGCTCAAAATAACCTCCAACCTTGTGTTTACTTCCTTCTATTCAATAGTGCATATCTCATTTAAGTCTTATACAAATACAAAAACTGTTTTCTTTGACCTATAAAACCCAGAGGGATTGTAGCTCACAACCTCAATAAGTATTGTGAAGCCTTTTATAATGGCCGGTGGGACTTTTCCCTTTCAGCGTGCATTTGCAGCTTATTTTAGCATCACTATGGGCATCCTGCCTTCAATACTGATTCTCAAGTGGGTTTGTATTTTTATTAAAGATGTTACTGTGGCCTGAAAGCCCAACAGACAGTTAACAGTAAATTAATAAACAGAGAGGAACCGCTGAATGCAATAAACAAGCATGTTTATACATTTCATAGAAAGGGGGTTTCACTCATGGTTCCAGTACCCTGACACCTCTCAACATTGTAAACCAGCTGAACAAAACTGTGGTGTCAGTCAGGCCAGCCTCTCTGGGCTCTTTAAAGAGCAGCCTGATGTTTTTGCCCTCACTCCAATACACAAACGTTGCATGAAAACTCATTGCATACCCAAATGGGAAATGGTTAAATGGACTGAACTTATATAGCGCTTTTCCAGTCATGCTGACCACCCAAAGGAGCAGACTGACTGAACCTAATAGAGGGCTAATGATGTCAGTAGCCAATTAAAAAATTATTGAAATTAAGTTTCAATCTGATTCTAAAGTCTCTAACTAGTTGAAGAATCTTAGTTTTGTTCCCGTCTGGTATTTAACATGAAGCAGAGAAGTTGCAGTCCTTCACTAATGGACCAGACCTATTGACTTTTTGAAGACTTATTGAAGATATTTCCATTACACAGTTTAGTTGAGTTGGTGCTGCACCCTTTTGCTGCTCTTACATTGCATATATGAAGAAAAACTTCATCCATTGCATTTGATCTTGAATGGCTGGCAGTGATTCTCTGATATAATAACACCTTTTTACAGCTCTGTAGCTATTTGCTTCTTTTTGTACTTTTACATTTCGTTGAAGTGTGACAAAAACTGTAATGATGCAATGTCATCTGGTGACTTGTTGAACTATTCAAGTAAAAAACGGTAATTGGAATGCTTTTTGTAATATTGTGAATTTACATAGATTTGATATCAGTATTTCAGCTTTTGTGCAGCAGGTATTGTTGCAAAAAATCAGTATGACTGAAACCCCGCTATAGTTCATGGTGTCTACAACCTTTAGTGCAATATCAGCGAAAAGAAAAGAAAGCTCAGAACCATGTATTCAATGATTTCGCATAAGTATTCAGGCTTTTTCACATCTTAAGTAACAAAACAGCGAATTAAATTTTTAACCATTTGTCTTGCAACACTTAAGGGTTGTCAGATTTGGTGTAGAGCACCTATGAACATTAATGTCACAGATTGTTAGCTGGATTTAAGCCTTGATATCTCCTTTTTATAATCTAAACCCTTCCATTGTCAATTCATTGAATGTTTACAGTAAATTAACGGTCACTTTCCAGTTGCAGGTTGAACCTCTCTCTCTTTTGTAGCCTCTAAAAGATTAGCTTTTATTTTGCTTCATCCATTTTCATCCAGTATCCCCACATCTTGATGCTGTCACCACTATGTTTTAACAATGGAATGGTGTGTTTAGGGTAACTTGGTTTGTTTATTTATTTAATTTGTGCATGTAGACCAGCAACATTTTTAATCTCATTAGACCATAGCTCTTTTTTCTTCATATTTGTTGTTCAGTTGTCCAAGTTGTTGTGTTATTTTCCAACTCTAATTTAAACCTTTCTATACCTTTTTTGCCTGAACTATCAAGTGTTTTCCTTGGTCCTCATGATGCATTTTGTAAAGCAATGTAGATCATCTTACCTGTAAAGCCATTACAGAACTGCTGGATTTGTACCATAATAAAATTACACTTGAGTGGACTCATGGATGTTAAAATCCCCCACTATAATAACCATGTCAGTGTTTAATACCAAATCAGGTAAGATGTCTGAGAACTGATCTAAAATCTGAGAGTAAGGCCCTGGTGGAGGATACAAAACAACAAAGAGAAGAGGTTCTATTGCTTTGCAGTTTGGATGAGAGAAAGTGAGGGTTAAATGTTCAAAAGAATTGTAGTTATTAATTGGCCAAGGACTAATTAATAAATCAGTCTGAAAGATGGTTGCTACTCCTCCTCCTTGTCCTGTAATTCTGGAAATGTGGAAATTTAAATAATTAAAAGAAAATGACTCATTAATGCTAACTTAATTCTCTTGCAGCCAGGTTTCTGTGAGACAAAATCAATCAATCTGATTATCAGAAATCAATTCATTAAATAACAGAATCTTTAGAGGGAGAGACCTTACATTTAATAAATCACATTATTTGTATTGATTAATTTAAACTTAATTTTTCTGGATTGATAATAAAGAATTCCAGTAATCCAGCCTTGAAGTAACAGATGTATGGATTTGTTTTTCAGCATCACGTCTGGGCAGAATATTTCTAATTTTGGCAAATTGTTCTGTTTCACAATTTGCACTTTTAACATGTTTAACATATTACTGTCAAGTTTGGGGTATTTGCGATGAACCGTGGTGCAGACAAGATCTCAGAAGTCGCATGTTGAATGGTGAAGAAGTTTAGTAGACAGCCAGGCTTACAGCAATGCAGGAGTGTATGGGTGAATGGCTGAAACCCTCTAACCCTCTCTCCATAGTCAACATGGTGAGGGTCATATGAAAATAGAAAATGGATGGTTATGCAGACCTGACAATTAGGTATTGGTCTTATGTTTTGTTTGACTGCTTATTTTTCTCATCATATTGTACTTATATCCTTCTGTATTTCTTCCTGGACTGTTATTTTTTTCTTTTTTATGAAGGAAATTATAAATGTACATAAAACACGACCTTACTCATTCACGACATACAAAACTCTAATTGCTTTTGAGAAAACAGTTCATGGAGGCACTGTGTTTCTTCTTGAAATGGTGACTCCTCAGGTATGAAAGGAGCAGTTAGTGTATATAAATCAACAATGATACCTTGTTCTTGAATGTTCATTACAATTTTTTTTGTCTTTGTCCTTCTCTGAGAACTTACAGAGCATCTGGATTGTTCTGTGTTGAATTCTAAAAGCAAAATAAAAATTCTAAAAAAAGAAACAACATTTTACACTCTATTACTGCTCAATTAATGTACAGAGTCTCAAAGAAAAAATATCTGACAAAACAATCTGTGCAAAATAAGTCATGTATAAGCCATACATAGGAAGGATGTTAAGACTTACAATAAAGATTGAACAAAAGCTAAGAGGAGGAAAGCAAAACCCCAGGTAGTGATGTGGATATCTTAAGTCTTGTTACTGGAGTAATTCATCTTAATCAAATCAAAGAGAGCGCTCTGTTAGAGGGTCTGGAAGATTCAATATGGCTAAGCTCTTGTCTGAACAATACCAGGATCATGTGTCAAATGAAGGAATGAAAGATGAGGAACCACATTATGCCTCCTGGTCTGATATAATCTCTTCACTGTGCAGGATTTCTAGCCCTCTTTGGCTCACCCTGTAACAAGCCTTAGAGAAGATTACTGGTTCCTATTATTTATGTAGTGGTTTATTTTCCGATTCCGGTCTAACATTTCACCACTACCAAGACACCTCTGATAATATAGTGGTTATGCGCTAGCTAGGAGGGATTAATCATAAAAAAATTAAAAGATCAATTTCTTGTGCTCAGACCTTCAATAATAGATCTACGTGTCTACAATTTTTACTGAGCTTGATTATGTTAGATTAGAGAAGCCAGCAAGCTCATTACTGTTCCAAGCCATAAAACCTGAACAACAATTACATTTTTTTCAGCTATCCCTGTTCCAATCAACTAAGATATGACAATGATCATTTAAACTAAAAAAGACTGGCTGTACCTAATCCAAAAAAATAAAATGCAATTTTTTTCAATAAATGTAAGTTTAATTTAGCTCTAAGTTTGCTCTCCTGCTCTGCAGAAGATGTAAGCATGGAATTGAACCTAGGCTAAAAAAGCTATGGCCTTATTCAGTCCAGAAAAAGGTCAGACATATTGCCACAGATCCCACTCAGGCAATGTCCCACTTTAACCAGCTAAACGAGTCAGGAACATTAAAGGTGCATAGTGCAAGTTTTGAAAATTAATATTATTTATGTTCTTTCCCACACATGCACTTACAATCACTCGATATGTAAAATGTGTTATCTTCTATTTACCGCAGTTACTTCCTGAGAGAGCAATTCGGGCTGAATCCTCTGGGCGTGCACGTGGGTGTGACGTGCTGCGCGCTCTCGTTCACCTGGCTACTTTGTTGAGTCTCTGCCATAAGCGATGCATTTGCAAAAGCACATGGGCTAACTACAATATTTATAACTTTTATACCTTAGAAGACATTACGCCTCTAAACAAAATACATGTGCAGTCACAGGGCCAGATGCTTTAACTGTTCTCCCATGCAGGTGCACAACACTGGTGTAATTTCAACTTGTCACCATAGGGGGCAGACATCTGCAAAAATCCTGGAACTTGTGCAGTGCTCCTTTAAATTGAAAACTAATAGACTTAAAAACAGCTTCTTTCCCAAAGCTATTAGGACTATTGTCCCCTGCTGAGAATCTAATAAACCACCAGCCCTGTTTATAGGCTGTTTACATATTTACAAAAATGGCACTGGTTGCCCCGGTTCTCGTCTCTCCTATGTTAATGCCTATTTGCACACTTTTAGTTTCTCGGGGAGTGTTTGTTTTGACATTCATTAAAATGACATTGTTCTTTAACTTGAAGATTTAAATTTTTGCTAATGACTATTTGCACACTTATTAGGTTCTCTGGATATGTTTGTCTGATGCACTCACATACAATTGTGCAATAATTCACAAGTGACTGCTATCATTAGAAAACCAACCATTTAAGGTTAAAATAAATTGATCTTGAGAAAAAGAGTTTTAATCATCTTAAAATAAATATTCAAAATAAAAAAAGCCTTTCTTTGTATTTCAGAAGATTTTTTCTTCATGCATTTCTCCCTTTCTTTTCAGGCCAGAAAGATAATAAAGATGATTAATTACGCTACTCCAATTTATATTTTTGTGCATGAACAGTTACAGCCATGATTATACTAATGCATTTAGAATTCTGCTGTTTTTGGCTTGACCTATATTTTCCAGCTACGGCTTTTCCTGCCCACCCGTCACTTTCAAAGAATGCTGTTGTTCGTTGTTGCGAGAAGTGACAGGCGTTCATTATTAACAGACTGTGGGTTGAAAGGGAGGCATGGTGGCTTGAAGGGCGAGGGCTGCTGTTTTTTGCGAGTGGAGGATCAGGGAGTTTTCTCTCCTGCAGGGTGAGAAGAATAACAATGATTGGTTATAATCAGTGCTACACAGCTATGGTTGTGCTTTGAAGAAGGCCGGTGGGTTGGATTTTTGGAAGGGAACAAAAATACACACAAAACTAAAAAATAAATCCTGTGTAATTTACACAGGATTTACAGTCCAAGTGTGAAAAGTAAACATACATTCATCATGGGCATGAATGTTTTAGGTCATATTTTAGGGCTATTTTGAATCACACTACAGCGTAATCTAATAACTAAATCGCTTTAATAAATTTCAACATTAAATAAACAGTCTAATTATCAATTTGACATGAATTCTTAGATAAACCATTATAAATTCAGAAAGGAGTTAATCTATTTTTAACTCTGTAATTAATTTCTATCATAGATAAGATCCCGCCACCCAAAACCTAAAAGAAAAATCACGAGGATCTACTACTTGAATCAAAGTGTACATTTATTAGTAGTCAAACTAATCTACACTTATAGGTCTTTACTGATGAGAAACATCGGACTGGACTAACAAAAGAAAAGATATACAATGAAAAATAAATCATTTACTTCTACTGACCCGCATAAACAGCTTTGGCTGAAGAAAAGAAGGCTTCTTCAATCAAACCAAGCTCTTAAGAATTTTAAGACCTACTCAGACCATTTCTTAATGTTGCGTATAAAATTCTTGTCTTTTCTGATTATCCAAATAGATTTCAAAGAACAGGGACTTCTAAGGAGCAATAAGCTAAATTTCATTATGTTAGAAAGAACTAAAATATTTTTTTTTTAACTAAAAGCATCTTTTTAGATGGACTATGGCATGACGTCACTCACCAACTCTCTGTGTTGTTCTCCAGTCTCTTGTTTACAAAGAATAAACTGATAGCACACACAGAAAATGCATCAGTTTAGATGGGTGTAAAAGCTAGGAATAAAAACGTGTTTTAAAATGTAGGAGAGGTCCTAATTTCACAGTTTTGGAGCAGCTATACTGGAAAAGCGACTGGGATCTGGGAACAAAAGCAAGACATTGTTCTTACTGTGTCCAAAGGAAGACTTTGTGCAACTAAACCTGCACCTTTTCAGCCAACATAGTATAGCATAGCATACTAAATTTAATGGAACCCGAATCAATCATTGGTACCTGAGGTTTTATCAGACTTTACACACATCTTATGACTCTGAGCCGTATTACCCAACAGAGCCACTCTGGCTCAAATTGAAGGCTGCCATTATTGCAGCAAATATCTGACGTGTGTCTCATAGTAAGAGGCAAGCAATTTTCTCAGGAATTAAATGTATTTGTTAGCAGCGGTTACACACCTTTGCCTGGCTGGTATAGGAAATAGATACATTCATTGTCACATATTCACAGCCTTCCTGCTCTGTATTGTCGGATTTAAAACTGGATGAACCCCCCTCATATCTCAATCATATATAGTATAATGTTCAACAAAGATAAAACCAAGTCTGCTAATTTTTTGTCAAAACAGATTTTTTTTTATATCTCTAGTCAGATTAGATTTACACTCATTATCAAAGACGTTCAGCTCTACAGCATTGTGAAACATCAACATCTAATATCTCAGAATGGAGTGCATGTAAGAATGATATTAACCCATGTTTGAAAAGAGAGCACAATAGGTTGAAAAGAGCACAATAATCTTAATCTTTTATTAGAATCAAGATTAATAAAACTGAAAGCAATGATTTCTGGTTCCCACTATTACTATTGTTATATATTTCTGAAAATTTTTAACCAATTTTCCTCAATGGAGAAAGAGGTCAGAGAGTCTTATTTTTAATTTGTTTTGGTCCAGATTCATATTTGGACTAGAAAATAAAACACAACATGATGCTGGTGTGTTGACGCTGAGTTGTCTCTGCTTCTTAAGCGTGCAAGTAGAGTAGTCTCCAAAACGATGATGAAGGCATTAAACCCTGTACTACTCAGCAACCTTCTCAGCTGCAGTACAAGTGTTTACACTTGTGCAAATCAGGAGGAGGAAATGTGGGAATGCTCGAATTTATTAACGCTATTTAAGTTTCCTTTAATATAGCCCTTTACATTAAAGTATTTTTTTTTTATCTCTAGTTCTTGGATCTGTCGGAAGAATAAAAAAACAACAACATTATAGTTTATACTCAATAGCTTGAGAGGAAAAATATGTAATATTATGCAATACACAGCTATAACATGTTTTAATATTTGTAGTTGTTATTTTTTAAACATTTAATTGTTTAAAATAGGTTTTCATGCACATGAAGAGTCCGACTCTTAAAAAAGTTTTCTTTTGTTTCTTCCTACAATTACATTTCCATGAATGCTTAGCTTATAGACTGCTGTAGGCTGACAATTTTTTTCCACCCTCACAACAAGATTACCCGTCACATCTGCAGTGAATAAAAACTGCATACCTAACTCCTGCACCAGCTCAAAGCAATGATCATTAAACATTATAGCTGAATTATTTTGCTCGCTAAGCAAAAGCGATGCAGTGAAAAGTTTCAGTCCATCTAAGCAGTTCAGTTTTTATGTGCTGTTCAAAATCTCCCAGTAGCTGCCATGTGTTACTGCACTGCAAAAATGGAACTAAGATTAAGAAAACTTTTCTTGAAATGAATGAATTTGTCCTTGATTTGAGCATGTAAATAAGATGGTCTGCCAATGGAATGAGTATTTTTACCCCTAAAATAAGATCATTAAATATACTGCACTTGAATCAATATGATGGGGATGACTTGTTCCTATTTGAAGTGCAAACATCTTATTCCATTGGCATTTACCTGCTTAAATCAAGGACAAATACACTTAGTTCTAGAAAACCTGACTTACTTTTAGTTCTCTTTTTGCAATGTGCTTCTGATCCCAGAAACAAGCAGGAGGTGGAAAGCTGTCTTTCTGATCTCAGTGCTCAGTGCTGCGGGATACGACATTATTCTTGTCCAATTCAGCCATCCTCAAAGTCGACAGAGACCCAGTTTTCTTAGACCTTCACTGGTCTGACATCAACGTATGGCCTTGACCTTACTATTTCTCATACTGGGAAAAAGACTGTGATCTTGCTTATAAATGCTGAAGAAGTGCACCAATAACAAGAATCATTTAAATGAGCTGAGTAAATATAGTCTATTAAAGACAAAGAACTGAGATTAACATTGTTATTTTTATTACTTACATGTCCAACTGAATACTTTCTGAAACAATGGTCTCAAATATCTAAAGGAAATGCAGAAGTTTGCATTAATGTGCTGTTCAGTAATTCCAACTCTTGTTTATTGAAAATAATGTTTTTGATTACAAGATTAATGTCTAATTTAATCTAAACAAATTGTTTTATATTTTCTTAGATCAGAAGACGTAGACCCACACCGGCCACTCTGGTGGCATCCAGTGATCAGTCCTCACCTGGTAAGAAACTCAACAGCAGACACTCTCTCACCCATACAGAGAGATTTTCTCATTCATGCATTGACTTAAATCCAGTTTTAAATCGAATGGCTAAATATTACTGTAATATTGACGATGAATTATCTGTATACCTGCGGAAACAAAAACATTCAAAAAGCTGGGTAGCAGTTATGAGAAGGGTTTATTGCAAGTAGGATTTTTTTCCACAAATCCCTAAATACTGTAGAAATACATTTTAAAAAGATATCAATTAAAAACAGATATGTTTTTATAGTTACAATTTTATGCATTGCTCCCATTGTTTTTTATTTGTTTTCATTTAAAATTGCCTGTGTGTTTGTCCTGGTACAAACTTCAAGGTGGAATCTAGCTAAATGTGCCAGAGGTATCAATATTTTGGGTAGAAGTGTAGGTTGAGTGACTGCTTGGTGAACCAAAAGTGTTCCCTCAGGCTGGTTAAACAGCAGGTACCAATCCAGGAGGAGGCTGAGAGAGGGCAGGACCTTCCCTTTTGCTGCTCTGTAATTGTTGAACCCTGCTCATTAGACAGACTCCTTAACTGGATTGTTTTAAAGCTCATTTAAAAGCTCATTTTTATTCTTTGGCTTTCAACCTCATTGATGCTTCGTTTGACCTAATTTACCTTTACTTGGTTTTATTGTGTTTATTATTTTATCATTTTTATGTGTTTTTTTTTTCTTTTAATGCATGTTTATTGTATGCAGTAATGTCCAGCACTTTGTTTCAGTTTTGGTAGTTTTAAAATGCTTTGTAGCTAAAATTAGTATGGTAGTTGGAAGGGTAAAATCATCGTGTAATTTTTTGACATTCACAGGGGACACATTGATTTTTGCTTGGATTATGACTGGCCAAATCTGTTGTTGAACAACTTTTTTTTTTTTTTTTTTTTTTAGATACAATGCCTTTTCAAACAATATATTCTTTTTTGAAAAGAGATATTTTGTCTAGTTTTGGTTGTGTTCAGGCTGAGAGTCTCGTGCTTAGCTTAAAAAAAAGATTATAGTTCAAAGTAAAATGTTTGAAATTTCACTGTGTCCCTTATAAATTAATGTAAACTGGATGCATAGATTTTTTCACCATAGCTGCTTTCATTTGTGCATTATACTGTATGTTTTTCAAACATTCCAAATGTTCATGCACAAATGAGAAAGAAAAAAAAGGATCTCTGTTTTGCATTTTCTGCATCTCATCTCTTGTCACACAAAATGAATCTTGCCGTTGCATTACAGCAACTAGAACAGCTAGGAATCCTCTCATGGGATCTCAGTGATCAAACATAACAGCCAACCTCTGAGGAGTTCTCCTGCTGCATGAGTCATCCTGTTTCCCTCACTGCCTCTGCTGATTTGGGAATGTGTTTGTGTGTAGAGCGACCCACTGCAGATTTAAAAGATGAAAGCGAGAGGATAATATTCTCCTAGTGAGAGAACATGCTGGTATTCTCTGGTATGAATGAGCACGAGGCAATGAGTCACTTAGATAACAGACTGATAAAAGAGAATACTATTAGTGTGTTTTTTTAGTCTGTATCTCACAATGTAATATTTTCCTCTCGAAAGTGCAGCATTGTAGATTATAACAGGTTCTTACTACATACATGCTATGATTTTTCTACACATAGAAGTGGCTCTGCTGTTGTCTGACTCCCTGAATAGACGAGTCTAAACGTATCTTCAGTCAAACCGTACTCACTAAATGTAAGAGCCAAGAGAACAGGTCTTCTTGACTTTTGTAATTTCAGTCATAAAGAAGAATGATGAAATTCAACAGATAAAAGAAATAAAATGAAAAAATGCAGCAACATCATTTTTTTTCTTTTAGATTTATTCATCACAGGGCTGTGCGCAACAGTTTCTGCCTAATGTCATAAGATGAGATGTTGGAGAATACGCCAGCAGATATAAAAGCATCAGAATCTGTTTGTCGATTATCAAATACCAAAGCAAACCAATAGCATTACAGAGAAAGAATTTAGAGAAACCCAGATGAATTAAACCAAAGACAGACAGAAAAGGGAAAAGCAACCCAAAGTAACTCAACAGATGATGTGTAAATGAGATAAAGAAGCTGGGCTGAATACCTGCAAAGGTAATGGATGACAATGCAGAGGAGATGGGATCGTTGGTAGTTCTTGAATGATTCTCACCCTTGGTAATCCCCTCTTGGTCACTTTAAACATGATAATTGTCTGAATTGTTTTTAATCCAACACTTTGGCTAGACAGTTTGAAACCCTGCATTTAGTATTTTTGATATATTCAGAGGTAGCCTTGCTACTGTGGTTGGAATCAGTGTCCTTCTGCATAACCAAAATTTGATTGGGCTTAAAGGAGCTTTACGGAATAATGACACTTAGTGGTCAAAATCCAAACAACCCATACACGGTGCTTTTCTTGGAGACGGGCCGTTTATTCAACAGTGCATTGTTGCTGTGAAACTGCATTGACGTTTTATTCACACAGGGCAGTTACATGATGTTGTATTCTGTTCTACTTCAGGTCTGCTTCTCTTACTGGCTTCCATGTTTGCAGGCTGCTGCTCTTTTGTCAAAATAAAATACTGAATGCTGCACTCTGTTTTGGGAACCCTGGGAACTCTCACAATTGGCTGAGGAACCAGGAAGTAAACATGGGCTACACTCTGGGCCATTTCTCTAGGTTTGAAAGGAGAAAAATGTGACTAAGACATTGTTGATGGAGAGGACCGATTGTTTATGGGGAATGTTACTTTCATCCTGGGTGAGGTATGAAAATGATTTTACAGTAAATATCTTACTCATAGTTCCTTCAAAGTGTAATACGGATGGCTGGACATTTCTCTGGCAGGAGTTTCTTGTAGAGAGCAAAATAAATCATTCCAACAATTGTGGCATAACATTCAGGTCTCAGTGAGGCAAACTAGTCCCAAAGTCACACACCACCACCCCTATGTTTGACCGTCAGTATTATGTTCTGTTTCTGAATTGCTTTGATAGTTTTAGGAAATGTGTAAAATGACAGACACAAGGAATGATTTACTTTTGTCTCTCCAGTCAACAGAATCTTTTCCCAAATGTCTTGAGAAATAATATCAGCTTGATGTTTTTTGGTATGTAAGATTGACCTTTTGTTTTTCTTTGGGGACAACAGTAGTTTTTTGCCTAGTAACTCTCCCATGGATGACATTTTGCCCTGTTGCTTCATTAATGTTGAATCTTGTACACTGACATTCTCCGAGGCCTGTGAGGTCTGCAGAGCTTTGACTGTTGATTTGTGACCTCCTGGTTTTTTAGTCGATGTGCTCTTTGGTTTACTGGCTGTTGTATGTTCTCTCCAGTTGTGGATTATGGTTCTGATTTTGGTTTGCTGGTGAACCAAAGTCTTTGAAATTGGCTTTTCAATCCTTTCCGCACTGACTTTGTTTTTTCCCTGTTTTTGATTTATTTTCTTAGATATGTTTTTGAGATATTTCTGCCATCAGAGAAGCTCTATTTACTGTCATGTTCTGACGTGCATAACTGCTAGATTATCTCACATTACTCCTGCACCTGCAATCAATTAAAGGCTGGGTTCACACTGCAGGGAAATGTGACCCGAATCCAATATTTTTGCCCATATGCCACCCATATCTGTCTTTTTCAGGGCAGTGAATGAATGCACATTAATATCAAATAGATAAAGTAATACAATGACCAGTATGGTGAGTAAACATAGCAATAAGCAAATCAAAATGATGAGAACGTAAATAAGGCTCGTTTTGATGCTGTGAAAATGATTTAATTCTGCTAATGTCACCATGTCACACATTTCCTAATCCAGTCTAATCAGTTGACTTCTCTCCTTTGATTTGTAGGAGCACTTTTTTTTTCTTGCACTATGAACCAGTCACAAAAGACTGTCACACCTAGCAATGGGGTCAACTACATCTCCTCACCAAGATAAACATTTCTGTAGTCTCCTTACACAGAATCGCTCCCAGCTGATAACTGAATTACTCTTAAGCTAAGACTCTCGCTAGGTAAGAATTTATAGGCTAACATATGAGCTTTCTGAGAGGACTCTGGGGGTGTTTCATAAATTTTCATAAACAATTAAGAAAAAAATGTGTGTTCACACAAGAAGACGCTGCACAACTGAAAGGGCCGTAGTAGGTATGCTGGGCCCATTGATAGTGCTGTGTCACTACCAAAGAAACTGGCAAAAATCTGCAGGCATGCGCACAACGTGGGATCAGACACAGGGGAGATGCTGTGTAGAGTGGGCTCGTTAGAAAGAAAGAGTCCGATGGGGCTACTAACAGCCATAACAAAAGCTGCAACACTGGACGGCGCCATCTTTGTCATAGTTTCTAAAAAAGAATAGTGTACATACACGCGGATCGCGTATACACATGGAAAACTGAAACTGCCGTTTTGAAATGTTTTCACTCTGGGACCAAGTTTCAAAAATGATTGTTTATAGTCTTCTTCTTCATCCATGTGGACAAACAGCCTAAAACACAAATACGCGTGCGGAAACACCTAATCTTGTTCCCCTGTGGACGGGGCCTAAGAATCTTTGTGAATACGGGCAGTATTCGTCAGTCAGTCTGTGCCAGATTTTTGAAAGCCTCAGAGTGAGTAAATGTCCAGCATTTCTTGCCTGAATTGCCAGTGTATGACCAAGTAATATAATGACACCCTGCCTCGTCTTACCTTCGTCAGACACATAATCAGCTGTCTGTCTTTCTGGACCATGACCAAGTGCCTTCTCAACTTACCCTGCCTCACGTCTAGCTCTCGGATCTGTCTGCCTGCCAGTTCTGCTGTGTATGACCCCACCTGTCTAACGGACATGATTCTTGTCTCAGCTTTTCTCCCTGTCACCTCCTGCTGTGAGCAGCCAGCTGTCAGTATTGCTAGGCTCCTGCTCACTCCTGCTGAGGTTCTTGCCTGCATTAGATCCTGTTTATTTCAACAATAGAAAGCACCACATTGTGTCAGGCTCGAATATCAGATCATCTTTCTGTCTGGGCATTACATTTATCATATCTGTAAATCAGGTAAAAATCAGGCCAGGGTTTGGCTTGAGAATATATGCTTAGCTTTCTAAAAAAAATTGCATTTAATTGCTTTTAATTCAGAATTTACCAAGGGAGGCAATTATTTTTTCAAATAGACCTAAGTTGCGAACAGTCCAGGGTGTACCCTGCCTCTCGCCCAGTGAATGCTGGAGATAGGTGCCAGCAACCCTCGTGACCCCATGAAGTACCAAGCGGGTTAGAAAATGGATAGATATCCATCTATCCGCATGGACCTAAGTTGCTTTGAATAGCTTATATTTCTAATAATGAATGAATTAATCAATTAAAAACTGTGTTTTGTATTCACTCAGGTTATCTATATCCTATATTAAACTTAGTTTGATAATCTGAGATACTTAAGTGGGAGAAAAAAACAAAAATAGAAAAAATCTGTGAAGTAGCAAAAAAAAAAAAAAACATTTAAATTCAATCTTATTTATATAGCACCAATTCATGATACATGTCATCTCAAGGACCTTTACAAAGTCAAATTAAATCAAATCATACATACTGGTCAAAAAGTTTCTTATCTAAGGAAACCCAGCAGAAGTCAAGTCTTCTCAAGACTTGTGAATGCTGCTTCTCAAGTCTTGAGAAGCAACATTCACTCCTCATGAAAGAGCATAGAGCCACAGGGACAGTTGTCTGCATTGTCCATGGTTTTGCAGCAATCCCTCATACTAAGCATGCATGAGGCGACAGTGGAGAGGAAAACTCCCCTTTAACAGGAAGGAAAACCTCCAGCAGAACCAGTGTGAACGTTCATCTGCCTCGACCGACTGGGGGTTAGCGAAGACGGAGCAGAGACACAAAAAAAGCACAGAAGCACACGCTGATCCAGGAATCCTTTCTATGTTATATGGTAATGGTTATTGGAGAACAGTAGGAGAACTCAGAGTGAGAAAAATAGACCCTGATGTCCTCCAGCAGCCTAAGCCTATAGAGACATAACTATAGAGGTAGCTCAGGGTAACCTAAGCCACTCTAACTATAAGCTTTATCAGATAGGAAAGTTTTAAGCCTAGTCTTAAAAGTAGACAGGGTGTCTGCCTCACGGACCAAAACTGGGAGTTGGTTCCACAGGAGAGGAGCCTGATAGCTAAAGGATCTGCCTCCCATTCTACTTTTAGAGACTCTAGGAACCACCAGCAGACCTGCAGTCTGAGAGCGAAGTGCTCTGTTAGGAATATACGGGGTAATCAGAGCTCTGATATATGATGGAGCTTGATTATTAAGGGCTTTATATGTGAGGAGAAGAATTTTAAATTCTATTCTTGATTTAACAGGAAGCCAATGAAGGGAAGATAAAACAGGAGAAACATGATCTCGCTTGTTAATTTTCATCAGAACTCTTGCTGCAGCATTTTGGATCAGCTGAAGGCATCAAACTGCATTTTGTGGACTTCCTGATAGTAAAGAATTACAATAGACCACCCTTAAAGTAACAAATGCATGGACTAGTTTTTCAGTATCACTCCTGGACAGAACATTTCTAATTTTGTCAATATTCCTGAGGTGGAAAAAAGGAAACACTGCAAATCTGTTTAAGGTGGGATTTAAACGACATGTCTTTTCACAGCAACATTTATCTAAATCTCCTAGCATAACATTTGTGATCAGCATCTGTTACGGCTTAAACTACTGTAAAGAAGATTTATGGTTCTAAGGTTACCAAACATGCCTGTTCTCCTCTTAGATCACTTTCACCGATAGGTTTGGGATTTGTTTCTTTGAGTTTCTCTCAGTTTAAGTGAAAACATTTTAGGTGGATTAGCTCACTAGCAGCTCAAGTAAAGCTGTCAGTCTGTTAGAGATTACATGCAAGTGCACATACATACATACATACATACATACATACATACATACATACATACATACATACATACATACATACATACATACATACATACATACATACATACATACGTACATACATACATACAATGCAAACGCAAAAGATGTTTTGATTGAATCATGTTTTTTGCATGTTTATATGTATATAATTTCTGTAGACATCCATCATGTTACAAAGCCTATGCTTTAAAAAATGGTTAACAGTTATTATCACGATTCCAATAAATATTTTATTAAGACCTCTCCTTACAGTTATTTAAAGTGTTAGATCTTTCTCATCCTTACCTTTATGATATGATCATTCCTAATTGCTTATATTTTCCTTGAAGTGCAGCTGCATAACTTGTTTCTTGATTAGCTAATATAAAACATCCCACGCATATTAAAGAAAAATTTAAAACAGATATGATAAGATAGACTAAGCGAAGCAGAGGCAAAGACAGTATCTGTATCAGGCACAGGCGCACATTTATCACATCCGTCGTGATCAACTTTATGAGCTGCAGTGTGTGAGTAACAGCTTTTGCTAAAGAGGAGGAGGGGGATGGGGCAAACCAGATATTCTGATGAGAAAGGAGAGCTGCACTGGTGCAGTAATGGTGTGGCCCCACGTCAGATAGATCCGTGCATTATTAAAAGTGCTACAGATTGCTCTGCTCTGTGCACTGTGAACCTCAAAAAACATCAGAGCAGCAGAGAGATCTGAGACACACACTGTGAGTAAAATAATGAAGAAGGATCATTCAAAGATGGAGGGTAGTTTCAGTTTTCTTCAAGGCACACCCTAGAATTAGGAGGATTTTTTGTTGACTGATTCCTGATGTGAGACAGTAGCTTGGCTGAGATCAAATGAAGAAAGTGTCAAATGAGTGGAAAGAGAGCTGACCTGGTTCTCACTTATAAATGTATTGTTGATATCTCACTTAAATAAACAGGAATCATTAAAAGGAAATGAGAATAGACACAGCCCTCAATTTAGAAAGTATTAAACATAATTAGCTTGCTTCTTTTTATGAACACTGAATATGTCTTACATGTTGCATCCATCCATCCATCCATCCATCCATCCATCCATCCATCCATCCATCCATCCATCCATTTTCTAACACGTCTATCCCTTGTGGGGTCGCAAAGGGTGCTGGTGCCTATCCAGCTGTCAATGGGCAAGAGGCAGGGTACACCCTGGACAGGTTGCCAGTCTGTCGCAGATGTTGCATTCAATTTATAAAAGTTAAAAAAATGTACATCCTTGCCAGAGAGGTAATAAAACACTTAAAAAATTAGAAGGATTTTATGTTTAAAGGTGTTTTAAACATTATGGATTAGTCTGTCTGTTGGATTTATTGCTTTTAGAAATGAAGAGCATTAATTACTGCATTTCTCAGACCAGTAAGTAATATGATTATGATAGGATTCAGTGTCTTGTCCAGCGCTTTTCACTATCTGGCTGGATTAAGCTGGAATTAAATTTAACACATTCAGTTGCCAGCCAATTTATCTTCCTCGCTTATTAACTAACTGCACTAGCTATATTGAAGGTATTAAATTTTCTAAGCTACGTAATCTCAAGGAGTAAACATAGATATACTGGCTTTATGTTACTAGTTAGAAGAGGGCTATACCACAAGAAAAATAACAAAAAATATCCACAAAAAACTATCTTGTGTCTTATTACTTTACTACTTCTGGTTATTATCCGTGTCTGTTTTCTACCTCTATCTAATGCAAAACAATAACTTTGGCAAATGCAAGAATAATGAGCTAGACAATATTTTAGACTTTTCTTTTACATAAACTTTAATTTCAAGGGTTCGCTTTTCCTCAGTATTTGGTGGGATTACCCAAAAATGTTTTGGGTATCCTTCCACAAGTGTCACAACATAATTTGCTGGAACTTTGACCCATTCCTCCTGACAGAACTGGTGTAGTTGAGTCAGGTTTGTAGGCCGCCTGGCATACACCTTTTTTTTTTTAGCTCTGCCCACAAATGCTTTTTTGAGACTGATCATGGCTCTTTGATTGCCTTTACAAACACTGTCAGCTCTTATATATGTACCAGATGGGCAGAAAAATCACTTATGTGTTGCATCTTGATTTAGTTTTCAATGGCTTTTGTGCATGTGCATTAAGTGGGAAGATGGTGCCCCTGTGTAATAAGAAGGCAACCCCAGGTTGCTGCTGATTATTTGGAGATCAGGGTGTGTTTGTATGGGGCTAAAGCTACTATTTTAGCCCCATATGTTTGCAGTCAATCACACAGTGTCCACATTTCATGAGAAACAAGCTATCTTGTATTGTTTTCTTTTACTCAGAGTGTCTGGACACAACCTTTAGCTCAAATGAATAAAAAAAAAAGAAATAACTCACAAATTGGGAGTGTTTCTGTGAATGTTTGTGTCACGGGGCAGTAACGAAAGACAACTTGGCAATGCCACTGACCCCAAAGTATAGTCTAGACTTTGTTGTCTTTAAACCACTTTGCAACTTTAGGGTCATTGTTCATTCAGTTGAAGCATTTGCATGCAAGCTTCAACTTCCTGACTGATGTCTTGAGATGTTGCTTCAGTATTTCTACATGATGTTCTTTCCTTGTGATACCATTTATCCGTATATTGTGATAAGCTCCGTTTGCAGCAAAATGCTGTCACAACATGATGATGGCACACTCACTGCCACTTTCAGAGGCTCATGTTGGTACAGGACTTGTTTGACTGTGGCTAATGATACTCTCTCACCAGCTTCAGTCAGTAACTTCACAAGGTCTTGTGCTTTTGTTTGTGGGTTGATGTGCACATTTCTCATAAAAACACCTTAATCTCTTTCCTGAACATGATGTTCATACTCGTGTGCGAGAATTAGAACAAATGAACTACGTACCTCCAGGATTCATCAAATTCTACTCAAGGATAAAATCAGACTTGTTGAGGTCTACAGTTCTCGTCCCAATATGATGATAGGATGATTTTTTTGTAGTCTGATGTTGTTTAAGGAAAAACAGATTTTGTAAATTACCCTGCAAGGGATTTCTTACCTAAACATGACATTCTCTTCAGAGTTTTCTCAAATGATTCAGAGATATAGCAATCCTCTATACAAACTTTTTATTTTGGAGAAAGTAATAAAAAAATACCCTCTCTTAATCTCTAATCTGTGAAATAGAAGTAATTTTGCAGCCCTTGCTTAAAGCACACAGAATGCATGTTAGAAAGTTGCCTTTATTGGCGTTTGACGCATGATGAAAAGAAACTGACCAAGCTGCCTGCAGAATATGATAAAATCAAGAATTAGAAAATGAGTGACGGTGTAGGAGGTTTGAGGAGTTACATGAATAAGTAGCTTATATTGGCAGGGAGGCATGAGGAAAACCATGACGTTTCTATTTCCATAGTAACATTATTTATCATTGCTGTCATTAAATCTGTTGATGAGATTGTATCTGCATCAGAAGTACATTTGGTGGTTCTTTTGTTGAAAGACAAAGAGAGCGAAGGAGGCACGATGCAGCCTTTAGCATGAAAAGAAAGGAGCCACTCCGATTTAAATGTGCAAGAAAAAGACAAAACAGACTCTTCCACTTTCAGCTTCCAAAGGAGAAAAAGGATCACAGATAAGACATTCATTTTTCTTTTCTTTTATAAATACGTGATTGAATGCAGCATGCATTTTGTACCATTTCTCACAAAATGTAATGGGCTGTCATTGTTTTCTTAATTCCATAGCTGCTGTGCAACTTTGAAGTAAATGCGGTTTAGAGTTTGAACACAACAGAAATGAGCTTGGCTGCGAGTCAGAGGACTGTCTTTGCTTTGGTCTTGTTTTGTTTCAGGCATTCAGCTGAGAGTTGCAGTGATAGACTCATCACTGGTGGAAAATCTTCTTTATTGGCTGTTTTCCTCATTATGCAGCACAGATGGGCTGCACACAGAGACAAAATAATCTGGTAATCAGCCCTGTGAATGCCAAACTTTATTTTTCTTGACCCAAATTGCTTTCCTGTGTTGTTCAAAATCAAACCACAGCTACTTGTTGCTTTAAGGATGAAATTAAATCCACTGTGATTTCAATGATTAAGCTATGACCACTTTGCTCCGGGTTCCATCTTCTGCAGTGTAATATCATAGTCAATTTTTTTGATTCTACAGCTCCCATAATGTTCAGTGTTTTCACGTTTTTTTGATCAAGGCAGCTTATCGTCTTCTGTAAAAAATATCTCATTTGGCTCTCAGCAGGTGTCTGATTAATTGAAATACTTGAAGCTGGCTCTAAAGAAGTGGTAATAGATTTGCATTTTTCCAAAATGTGAGATTCAGATGAGCTTCCAAGCAAGCTTGATCCATTTTGCATATTTAAAAATCAAATGCTGTCTAATAGGAACCTGAAACAACAAGAGTGGAATCATCATTCCAAAGAAAGTACATAATTTCGGTCCTTCATGTTGCCTGGCAATTTTTACTGCTTTTGTGAAGCAGGTATGTTTCCATTTTATAGCCAAAGAACATGTGTAAAATGATATGTGATTTAGATAAAATATTGACTTGACTGGTCTATTTCCTGAAAATAATTCAAAATCAAATCCAACTCCTCCAAAATGCTAAAAGCAGGACTGAATTGGCCCTATTTCTGCAAAGAACAAAATATACAGATTCATTATCATTAAAATAAAATGTTGTGGCACTTCAGAAGGTTTTTATTCAATTGTTATTTTTCTCATGGTGCATAAATAAAATTAGAGAACCCAAAGAATAAAGAAACAAACACAGCACTTATCCTAATCAGCATGCTTTTACGCAGAAATATTATAAGCAAGTTGGCACACATGCTCACTCATTTTAAAGATACGCACACACTCCCACATCTTTTGTAGTGCCGAGGGATGCATAGGTTGCCAGGCAACTGGGTGGTGTCCTAGAAAAAAAAGTTTTAGGGCTGTAAAACATAGGTTTGAATGTAAACTCAAGATGCTCAATGTTGATCAGAGGGTTTACTTTACCTGAGTCAGCTGTTTTATTTTAACATCTTTGCATCCTTCCCTACAGTGGCAGTTTATGTTTTACATAATACGTTTTTCTAGCTTCTCTTCCCTCAGTGAAGCTTCTTTGAGCTTTATGGGTTGTTGTTTTTTAAAGGCGAGCTTTCCTTCTGATATCAAGTAGAAACAAAATATGTTAACAGCCGAGCAATTGCAGATTGTAACAGTTTTAGGGTGAGGAAGTAGACTTGGTTTTTAAGCCAGGCACACATGGTGCAATTTCAACAATCAAGCAGGTCTTGCATATGTCACACTGTGTGACAGACAGAAAGCATTAACCTTTGGGAAAATTTGAATACCATGATGAAAAAAGCTGAAGAAATAGAAAGTACTGTACTGATTAAGTTCATAGATAGAACATTAGTCTGGTGTGTAAATTCTGACTATGAGAGTTAAGTTTATGAACTGCTGGTAAGGTTTTGTCTTTGTGTGCAGTTGCAGCGTAATTGATGTGGGGTAGCAATGCGAGGCTCAGTGCTGAGTAAAGACCAAGCCGTTGAATCATATAACATGGCATGTGGCCGGAGGTCACCTTTTCTCCTCTCCTCTCTGAGCATTTGGGAGGCGAAGCAGTGCTGCATCCACAAACAACGTGCAGTGAAAACATGCACTCTGCTATAAAAGCAGAAAAATGACGTTTTTGTTGCAGTTATGTTTTGTTTATTTTCTGTTTCACTGTGTCCGAAACTAAACAGATTGTTTGCTTTGTGACAGAAATAGATGAAGATCGACTCCCAAACCAGTTGTATAAGGTAATTCAGTCATGCTTTCTAAAAGACAGTTTCACTGAAATACAATTATAGAAAAATAATTCGATGAACTGTGTTGTCTTTGTTAAATCGAGTTTCATCTCTATCCCATCATTGTGCATTCTGCTTGGCTGAAAATGTAGCGTTGATCTTTTCCAGGCCGCCCTGTTGAACTCCCCACGACAACGAAGAAAAGGACAAAAGGGGACACCAACAATGAAAGGTATATAAACCTTATGTCTCTTTGTCATGTGTGATGTTAGAAAACACACCATAACTGCCCAAAATAAACAGCATTCCTTTTTTTTTGCTCCCAATAAAGAGCTTTTCCTCAACAAGAAAGATACAAAATGTTCATTCTGTAAAAAAGAAATAGGTTTTATATTTTCCCCGCTATATTTAACAAAAAGCTAAAAGGTTGGTTTGCTCATGCTGCAATCAAATAGTAATTAGTAATGGTGAGATGATAAAGAAGAAAGAGGGAATATTATAATATTTTCCTGGAGTCCAAGGAGGATTTCTGAGTAAGAAGAACAAGTCTGAACCTCCTTTGGTACGTTTAAAAAACTAGTTAATTGGAGGTTAAAGGGGAGGAGGTGCAAAAAGCTGTGAAACGATAAACTTTCGTACAGGTGCGTGAGGTTTGAGTGGAAGTGGTTTAGGTGTGGTCTTTTTCCAAAAATGTTTAGTATCTTATAATACCACAAAAATATTCTGTCAGCTATTCTACATAGGCTTGACCTCTCGTTTGATTCTCTGTTATTCTAAAGCACCATAAAAAAGATACAAACAGTTTTTTAAGGAATAAACTGTATATGTGAAGGTATTTCCCTCTTGCAAAGTCTGCAAAATGTTGCTATTGCAGATGTGTAAGCAGTTGTAAGATGTTTGGATGGACTCATCATATTTGCCTTTTGGATTTTGTGTGAAAGCTTATAATATTTAATTGCATACTAGAGCAGGAGTATATGACTATACAATCCATCCATCCACTATAGCCGCTTATCTATGCTTGGTGCATATCCCCGGTGGTCACTGGGAGAGAAGAAGGACAGACACTGGACAGGCCATGAGTCCATCGAACATAGATATAAAAAAAATTGTAGTTTGTATCAAACTTTTTTATAGGGGAGGTCTAATTGATACCCGGTTAAGGTATACTTTGAATAGAAGCAAAGGATGAATAACTACAGTTTAATGCAAATACTGTAACATAAATGAAAAGAAGAAATTATTTTTGACTCAAATTTCAATTTTGGTTTAGGTTTAACTTGCTTTCAGTCACCATTTTCAGCAGAGTATTATATGCATGAAGTTGAGTCGTTAATGAGGGAAGACCTTCCTATCTTTCTAACTCAGTCTGCCAGTGTTGCTTTTTCATCAGCGAGGACTCATTATCCGATATTCAGACCGGATCCCCCCTACAGTGTCTGTGTTTTAGACTTAGAGAGTTGGTCTCCATGTGAAAGAGTATGTTGGTTTTTGGAGCTTTTATAAAATGCAATGAGTGGAGCAAACATATTCTAAAGAAAAGAACCAACAAGTGTTTCAGCTTCACAAGTTTTTTAGGTCACATCAGTAAAGAGGCTTTTCTAAAGAGCTTAGCCCTGAGGGATGTAAATACTTGGAGCAGCATATGCAAAGGGAGAATATTTTTCATTAAATGAACTGAAACAAGAAATAACAAGCATTTTGGGAGATATTTACAATCTGTTTCATTTGTGGTTTGATGCTCTAAAAATTAGGTAGATAATTAGATTATGAAAGAAGGTGAAAAAAAACATTTTAAAAATCTGTGATTTTAGTATTCTGATATTTTTGCTTTTCTCTGAGTAGTCCAGATGGTTAATTTAAAATTAATGGTTTAAAGCTACGTAACCTCTCATAACTTTTGATTGCTGCATTTTTTCTTGATATCTTTTCCTCCAACAGACTCCTTATCATTCGAACATGTAGCAAAAATGACTTGATTTGATGTTTCCTTTTTACTTTTCTTGTCATTGTTTTCCGGCACATTTGTTTGAAATAAAAATCAAAATGAAAAACTGAAATCCTTGTACCTCTATAGCCTGTTTGGCAAGCATCAACCCCTTTTTCGTCCCGTTTATTTCCTTCTTTACATCCCTTCTCGCAGAGCTGCAGTTTCTTGTAGAACATCACCTGTACAGGCAGCAGCAGGGAGCTGGAGACGAGTGCTCCTCAGAGAGCTGTCTGTCTGACCGGCCCAGCCCCGACTCCGTTCCCACTGGGGAGGAACTCCCACACGATGACGACGCCACAGCAGATGCCTTTGAAAAACTGCGCTGCCAAATGGAGGGTAAGTGACAAACTAAGAAAATCTTGTTACGCACTTTTCCCCTGTGGATGTTTGTTGAACAACACAAATCAGTTTGAAAAGGAACTACAGATTTTACATATCTTGGTCATGTAATGCCCCCACTTCTTGGTTTAATGTGTGTTTTGAATAGAAAAAAAGCATAGTTTAATGTTGTACATTCTAAATTATAGAATTTTACATTATAAGGGTCAGCTCCACCAAATCTGAGGCCATGGTCCTCAACTGGAAAAAGGTAGATTGCAAATCTTTACCTCAAGCGCAGGAGTTGAAGTATGTTGGTGTCTTGTTCACGGGTGATGGTAGGATGGAATGACAGATGGACAAATGGATCGTGGCTTTGTCTGCAGTAACGCAGGCACAGCTCTGGTCTGCTGTCGTAAAGAAAGAGTCACAAGTATTCGATTTTTGGGTTCATCTGCGTTCCGACCCTCACCGATGATCATGTGATATGGATCATGACTGAAAGAACGAGATCCTGGATACAAGCAGCCAAAACGGGCTTCTTCTGAAGGAAGAGAAAGATTGAGGAGCTTCGTTATCCAGGGGAGCTCAAAGTAGAGCCGCTGCTTCTCTGTTACAACAGAGTTGAGATGTTTAATCGTGTAGATAGCTGTATTTTTTTTTTTGTTAGTAACTGGTTTGCAGTTAAGCAAAAAATGTTGATATGTCAGACATGCCTACTTGTTTCTCTGTATACATGTCTTTGTCCTTTGCAGTACAGCTGAGAACCTTGAATAATACAAATAGGTAGTCCTGGACTTATATACTCTATTTTAAAAGATATCACTTGAATGCTAAAATGCTAGCTAGTTTCTAAAGGGCTCACGTTAGGACATATATACAAATCTGAGAGCTTGTTTCTTACAAAAGTCGCAACAGTTTATGTGAACTCCTCAATTCCAGGAGGTATTTGAAAATAAATCAGCAGCTATTGTTATTAAGTTATTAAGATCTATATTATTTCTAAACAGTAAAAGTAAATAGACTGGGTGCTGAAATGCTAGTGACGCGGCTACTTATTGATGGCTCATGGATTTCTTCTCGTCAAATTCTCAGCAAGATAGCAAATGTTCTTATTCTACCCTTACCTGGTAAAACTCCTAGCTTTACAGATGGTGCCTGTTTGAGTTGAACTATTTTCCTTTTAATGATGAAAATAGCTTTGGCTAAGTAATTCACCGCAGTGGTTGGCACAGCGTACAGCACACACCTCAGCAATTGCCCTTGACTAATGCATTCTGAGTGGACCGGGCTTATTTTTTCTGAGGCAGTAGTACTGTACTGCAGTGTAATGAGTTAAATTTTAATTCACCTCACAGTTTGGGATGCAGCATGAGAAGCTGCTCCTCACCGTTACACGATGACTGTGCTCTTCATGAAGCGTTCTAGATGAAAGAAGCAAAGCGGAGGCAGGGGAAAGCAAATCAATGACCATTAACACCGGTCCTGTTGAGTATAGATTCACTCAAAGATCAGTGGTTTAAATATGTTCTGAGGGATAAATAACCTTCAACTGTAAACATCGGGTGGCACTGACTGATAAAAGGTGGAGCAGCTTTGTTCACCAGCATCACTTAAAAACCACTGCTGCAGAGTGTTGTTTCATCTTTAGCACGTTGATGTTCTATCATGGGCTGCGCTTTCTCTCAGGTCAACTTTTATTTGTCTCTCTGCTCCCTGCAGAGTTCTCCAGGGAGAGTCTATTAGATGCTGGCGGTGAACTTGAGCGCCCCCTCTCCAAGGAGAAAAACGACTGTTCCAGCGTGGCCAGCGTAGCAGAACCCTCGGCCCAAAAAGGAAACGCACAAACAGGTAGAGAAGGATGAGCCTCGCTTCGCCCTCCACGTCTGCTTCTTTTTCACTGAGAGACATTTTCCCTGTCCATTTGCCGAGTACGCAGGGTTTACGTGTGTAAGGTACACAGGTAAACAAGATTCAGTCAGTGTCACATAATCATACCAAGTCAATAAACAACTGTGAGGTGGCTGTGATGCACACATCACGGCTGAAGTCTCCGGAAAGACAACCACCCAGCTGCTGGAGGCATGTAGCTCAGTGTCAAGAGATTGAATGTCCAATACCAGAATAGTCAAAAGAAGATGTATTGATCCCCCTGGTAATACAATTTACTACTTTAAAATAATAAACCACCCAATATGTCAGCTTTACAGAAGTGAGGCGCAATGGGGCTTTTTGCGTGTGGAGAGGTCCAGTCCTTGAACAGTTTGTATGTTTAAATAATGATCAATTATCATGCTGCAGATGGCTTGAGAAAACCATCTGGAAAACTGTTGTTGACAAAAGGGCAAACAACTTTTATGTGATACCTGATAAGGATGCAGAATATGCAAATCATCATGAATCAAGCAGGTTTTCAAATAATTAGATCCACAAAAAAGTGTTCACGAAGTAAGCTGGTAAATTAGGCTTCTGTCAAACCAATCAGCAAAAAAGTGAATACCAATTTCTTTCTCTGAAGAAAAATTCTCCAGATCTGATGTGATAGATAGCAAAAGGAATTTAAATTAATATAAAATTTGTAACTCAATTATTAATGATTAACACTTGTCTTACCGAAGAATGCGGGATCTAACATTGCATCTCTACAACATGAAGGATCCTGGCGCTCCATAACATAGAAAACCTGACTGCAGACTGACTCAAATGTTGAGACGGGCCTGTTTGTTTACAGGCAAAATAATAAAAAAGGACTCTCCCTTTAAAGTGTTTGTATAACCTGGTGAAAGTCATAAAAAATAAGGTTAGATGTCGGCCTTTTTTATTACCATGACAATAATTTCATAGATGTTCCTTAAACAGCAAAGTCTGCATGTACTGATTTGTATGTACCTAAACAGTTTATTTCTTGAATTATGGAAATGAATAATCATCTAAATGGTAAAAATGTTTTTTGCAATTTAATCTGATCAGGTTCAAACATAGAAGATGATGAAAGATTTATTATTAAGCTTAAGATTCACCAACCAACAGCAGAGTGATTTATATAACCAAGTCTTCTTCCTTTCTTGCTTTCTTTCTTTCTTTCCACATATTTGCACTCTGACATGAAATCCCATACAGCATCGTCCCACAGAGATGCATAAAACCGTCAATATGTGTGAAGGATTGTGGAACTGTTTATTTGAGCTTGCAAATGTAAATATGCTGTCTTGAAATTACACTTTGTGGATTTACTGCTTTGTACTGCTGCAGTATTCGTGCACTCAGTGAGCTGTATGGGCTTTGTCAGAAGTAATTACATAATACATAATACTTATAGTCGTAGTATGCGTGGGTTTATTGTTGTTTTAGAAGCATGGCGCACATTTTTTAGGTCTGTTCAAGTGCAAATAAAGTAAGTAAAGTTTATTTAGGTAGGATCTTTTGCAGATAAAATCATAAAGTGCTTAAGAGTATGAACATTAAAACATAATTAAATTAATACATTGATAAAAGTCAAATATTTAATTAAAAGGTACCAACAAATTTGGGTTGTTTCTTCTGTTGTTCAAGCATAAGGAAAACAGTCTGAGCTTTGCAGTGAATTAAATGCTGAGCATGAAAATTCATCAACAATGCTATATAGACATAAAAGGAATAATGTAATGACTATGTATGCTTCTTTAAAGACAATGAAGTGAGATAAGAAAAGCTCTCCAATTACAATAAAATATATTATCAAATATTTATTCATCCTTCATGAAATTTTCTAAAGACCATTAAACTGCAGGTATTTCTCTGTTTCTGTACTCTTATTATCTATTGTTTGTCTGTATTTGCAGACACAAAGCCAGGAGCATCCAGTGTGAATCAGCCGTCAGAGAAGAAGACAAAGAAAGACAGCCTGGAGACAAAGAAATAAAGACGTCTGTGCAGCCAAATGTTGTCCAGTCTGCTCAGTCAGCCCAACTCAGTGACAAAGGATTGTCTGTGCAGAGTCAGAAGAATCAGGATATCTCTCTCCCTCTGCAGCTGGGCCTACTTCTGCATTTATTTGTGAAAAAACATTCAGTTTAAAAAGACCCAAAAGTAGACCAATTTTTTTGTTGTTGTTTTCTTAATCATTTATGCTGCACTGATTTGAAACTAGTCATCTGAGAGGATAAATCTGGGATTCAGTAACACAATCATAGTCATACTCAACGCTGAATATTCCCTTTATTGATTGGGAAACAACAAGCATAGCACTTGATATCCTTTTAGACATGTTTTACTTAGTGAAGATGTGGTATTTGTTCTGCACTGCGAGGTTCACTTTAGGTCAGTAAAATGGATCAGCACATCACAAACAACTGGGGGTAGTGAAAAGATCTGAAATTAAATCCCAATTAGGAGCTTAATCCCTAACTGTGTGGGTAGAATATGTGTGCTGAGCAAAACATTCACATGAAATGCATAATCACATAAATATGTATGTGCCACCTAAATCATCAGCTCTAAGTCTTGAAATTAAAAACTGCCTGAACACTTGGTCACATACTGAATAACTCAAAAATCGGGCCAAAATTAATCGACTGCAATAAATTCACCAACAACACAACAGAATACCCAAATGTTTTTGGTCATTAGAGCGAATTATGCACTGCGGCAAACCTGCAGCAAAAAACTGCACACACTTTATGTGTAGTAATGATTTTCTCAATCACACTTTAAGTTTAATTTGATATTTGTTTGTAGACTAATTGACCATTATGTAGCAAAGCATGCATAAATAATTATGCGTTTTCATATTAATGACATAATCAGTTTTACCCTCAAAAGCTATGGGAAATATTGACTTATTAGACAAAAGTAAAACAATGAGAAATCATTAAAGAAAAAAGAAAATCTTTATCTTTGCTTCATTTAAAACATGTTTAACACCAGGTTAAAAAGTTTGAAGAAAAAGACCCCTGTCTACATTATTTGCGTTTAACCTTACTGCTATTTTTTTTCTCCAGGGGTAACTCACCTCATGTATCTCTTCTATGTTTCAAGTACGTTTTTCATCACTAAGCTTTTACATTGTCATAGATATTTGTCGGATATAGTTATGCCACTATTTGTAGGCTTTGGTTTTTGACCCATAATTAGCCAGTGCTTGCTTTAAATCAGTGAAGCTGACATGTTTAAGAAAAAAAAACAAATTATGATATTTTGTTAAAGATTATTACAGTACCATTTCAAAAACATACTAGTAAAAAAAAAGATAAAAATACTGGGAATGTCCTGATCAGGATTTTGTTTGGCATTATCACAATCTAAATTAAGAATACGCTGATAATGCCAGTGCTTGTAAACTTGATAAAATAACCCACTACACTACAGTTTTACAACTCACTGACCAACGACATTCCAGATGTTACAAGTTCTATTTTTCTTCTCATATTCCTACTTTTCTTGAAAGTGATATTTTGACCAAACCAGAGTTTTAGCGGAACAGTGTCAATATGCTGCTCTAACACACATCGAGTGGTTTAACAGAGCTACTCTAATGTTCTGACAACACATTGTTTCATCATTCCTTTCTAAAAATGTATCTGACTCGATACATACAGAAAGTTTTTAATAAACGTACACCTTGCTCTTGTTGACAATGTGTACATTTAAGTTTTTTACTTAAGTGCTTCGCTATCATTAGTGTATACACTGTTTTGAGAACTTATGAACTCATTGCTTAATGCAGTTCCAGTAATTTGTGCACAGACAAAACAATAAAGCTTGCTCCTGACAACTTTTTTTGTTTTGTTTCAGACACTTACTACTTTGTTTTGCGTGTCCTACATTTTAATGAAAAGTGTTTATGTATGCTGTGTGCAGCTATCCCCTGAACCGACAGCTGTCTGTGCATATGTAAGAAATGGGGTATAGCAAGCCGTCTGACACAGGCAGACAGGGAACCGCAGCTGCTCTGTCTTAATTTAGGGTGAAAAAGTTAGATTCTTAGTGGAAAGCTCAGATTTGATCAACAAAATAATGTGCACAGCTTATATTGTGTTTTACAAGTTGTATGGAAGAAAATATGTTGCAGTTGTTAGAAATTGGCCATGGAAATGCAGTCACACATCTGGCTGGAAGTGTGACTAAAATAATAATAGACATTAAACTATGTTTTGTCAATGACTTTTAATACCAATCATTTAAAAATCCTAGGATTAGAATCATGTGCTGATGCCAGTGATTGAATCAAGACATCTCTAGCAGATACAATGTGAGTAGCCGTAAAAAGGGGTTCCTGTTCTTACCAAATAGAAAGACAGTTTGCAGTTTGAATCTTGGCTCGGCAACCGAAGAGTTTTGGGGTGAATACGGTTTTTGATTACATTTTAATTGTTGATTTTAAATGGAACACCTGAGTTTGTACATGTATTTTCGTCTCTGCGTTAACCCTGTTAAGGGCTGGAAGCTTGCTCAGAGTATATCCCATTCCTGCCTGGTGACTACTAGAGCACGCTCCAGCTCCCTCTCTGACAGAAAACTGACCAGAACCTAGAGATATTCTAATTTTTGAAAAGGGTTACGATTTTATTAAGTGCACAATTTCCATGCATGGACACCATTATATGTTGGCACACCATATGGAGAGCAGTTTGGCCATGAGGGTGTAAACATGTGGCGGACAAGCAGAGTTCATTACAGTGGGATATATCAGCAGATTAGTTTACATATTTTGGATTAGCAGGGAAAAACTAATCTCCACTGAGCAAATTGCACCATCATTTTTAACACACGAAGGCTTATTGGGAATCTGAACCTGGGCCATATATAAACATCTTCTTGCATGGCACTGAATGTAAAGTGATGACTTTTTTAGGTCTGAATTTTACATGGCTTTATTTTATACAGCAACCTGAACATTTAAATATGGACTCACATTGTGATTAGTGCATTCTCTGTAAAATATTCTTCTAGTTTTGTACGTGCTAAAGAAACAATGAAGCAATCACCACTTTTTGAATTGTTCTCATCACATTCTGAGCTTTTTCTTTCACTGGAGTGGCATTATCATGTAGATTATGCGACAATCCTTCCATAACCTTAACGTCTTGTTTGCCATGTTTGAAAGAACGTGAAGAACATAAATGAAACGGAAAACAGAACCAATTTAGTGAACATATGCAAAAATGGTTATTTTATCCACAACACACAAGAAAGACCGTGAAACATTCCTGTAAAAATGTTTATTTTTTTTCACCTCTCTATTTAGGAGCCCTGTAATGTTTGTTGTGTTTTTGAATGGTAACAGTGTACTTTAAATGAGTTATATCCTGTTTTACTTGAATGGATGGATGATTGTGTGTGTTATCTACATTTGTTTGATACAATAAAACGTTTAAGTTGAAGATGGGTTGTGTTTCTTTCACCCTTATCCAGGAACCTGATCTTGGAGCACCTTCTAAATGTTTGAAGGCCAAGCCTGGCAGGTTGTTTGGTAGTCTGTGTCAGCATAAAGTCAGGGTGGGTGTACCGAGGAGAAATCTGCTCCTCCATTCAAATGTTAAAAAAACAAGAGAGAGGTTAAACTTAGCGCTGCACCGTTTGTCATGGGTTTAGTTGGGGTAAACTTTGACTTCACCCTAAAAATAGGCTTAATGGTTTAAATAATTCAGTGTACTCAGACCTAAGAGCATAAAACCACATACATTTTTCATGGAGAAGGCATGAGTCGACAAATGCATTTTGTAACACTGCAGCATTTTGGGGCTACAAGTGATACGCCTGCAGACAAATATAGATGCTTTTTTTTAGGAATATATATCGAGGTCAGTTGTCACTGTAGGTAAAGTAGGTCATCATATCTTCATGTTGTGTTATCAGATCTTTTCATAAATGAGACCTTTGATTGAATTATCTTACACAATTCACACTGTGATCTGTAACATTTAATTTAGCTCCATCCACGACCTACCCTTCTCAGTAAATTGGGCAAACAGTCATTTTTTTTCCCATTCTTAAAAAGGAAATCATGAACACCAGAACAAGTTTATTATAAGGGTTAAAGTGCAATAAATGTTATTCTGTGAATTAGCAGTTTTTTAAAACCAAATTACTTAAATATTAGAGATCCTTGACAAATCAATGTCTTAGGTTTCATATGCAGTAATCTTTCCATAAACCAAGTAAAAACCATAGTTGTGTTACCCTGAAAGCTAAATCTGTTCTTGGTCTGTGGCCCTGATGGAAAGGTGCCCTTGGGCCTTATCTAGTTTACTGGGACATAACTGTAACAACTAGATGGCAGCAAAGGCAAATTTGCAAAACCAGACCGTTTAGCTCTGTTTCTCTGCCAGATGAAGCCACTAAAAGAGATTCTACTGTTGTTATTCATCTTCTTATAGCCCTAGTCACTTCTGATAGATGCTCACAGCTGGAGGATTCTGCCTTTTGAAAATAAGTTTCATTTCCATTGTTGCAACACCTGCAAAGTTAGTGGATCAATGCAATCAGCTAAGTTGCCTTAGATATGTTTTTTTTTTTTTTACCATCATGTTGCGGAAAGTGCCTCCGCTGTATGTGATGATAGCTCAGTTTGTGGTGTTTACGCTAGAGGGGGGGCGCTGTGTGCTGCATGAACGGAAATGTTGGGAGCGAGCGAGGAAGGGACGGTGTGTGTGGGACAAACAAAGAGTGTGTGTAGCGGACGACCTGTGCAGTGGTTAAGGAAAAGGTTGTGCAGTTGTCGACTGTTGGCTGGCCCTATTAAAGAGTTGACTTCCCACCATATTCGTGCCACCGCTTGGTTTATGTGCAAGACGTATGACGGAGTTAACCCCGAAGTAAAGTCCACTTCGGCCCTGGAGGAAGAACTCCCCTGTGTCCTCCGACCACGGTCAGAAGACTGAGCAGGAACGGTTAACAATCATCAATTGAACTCAGCTGCATTTGTTTTGCTTCAAGCATTTAATTGGAATGTAAAATCATTCATACCTCTAGCAGATTAAAAATGAAAGTTATGTTTCTAATTTTTCCAAAGTGGGCCATTTCTGGAATGGTTGGGCCAAAGCTCCAACTAGCTCCTGAGCTAGTCCGTACTGCAACTTGGTGAGTTTTCAGCAGCTATAGAAAATGGAAAGCTGGACATTTTACAACCATTTAAACCAAAGATTCAGACAGAATCTGTATATTTCTTTTTTGAGAGTAGAATTAGAAAGGGTGTTTCAAAGTTACTAAAGTACCAGATTAATTTTACCGCATTGTTTTATATTTGAGGGTCCAGTACTGAAGCTGTACCATCCCTCTGCCTGGTTGGATTAAATATGTTAAAGTATAGTATTCTGTTTTGAGCGTCATTCCTTCAAAACCTTTTTATAGCAAATGGAGTTTGGTTGAGGGGGGAAAGAGCTGGGCTCCACCAAGCTGTTTAACCGCCAACAGGGTGCGGTAACTTTTAACAATGGGATGCCAATCTCAGAGTGATATTCTTACAATTCTGACCAATTCTGGCTCCAACTTTAAAGTTATTGTGTAACAGAGAGATTACCTCTCTGAAATATGTGCAAGCTGCCAGTTTAAATGGTAGAAATAAATCATAAAACACTAGAATGTATAGGAGGAGTACATTTATCTCCTATAATATCTGGCAATATCTGGTAATTTTAATCCCGCCTCACTCTCTGCTACGCTGTCGACATTTCAACAGTTTGTCAGCTGCTCTACCAGAGAAAGCAAGACATTGGATGTGTTTTACACAAATGTCAAGGATTCATATATTTCCGAATCAACAGCTCCTCTGGGTAAATCAGATCACAACCTTGTTTTCCCTCTGCTCAGATTATAACCCCCTTGTCAAAAGACTACCTGTAACAAAAAGGTCTGTGAGAAAGTGGTTACAGGAAGCTGAAGAAGCCCTACAGAGTTGTTTTGAAACTACCGATTGGATTTCTCTTTGCAAGCCACATGGAGAGGACATAAATGCTGTGACAGTGTGTGACCGACTATATCAACTTCTGCACTGCAAAAACTGACCTAAAAATAAGTAAAATGTTCTTAGAATTAGTATTTTTGTCCTAGATTTGAGCAGGTAAATAATATTATCTGCCAATGGAACAAGCATTTTGACCCCTAAAATAAGATAATTAGACATACTGCACTTGAAATAAAATGATGGAGATGAGTTTTTCCTATTTTAAGTGCAAAAATCTTATTCCATTGGCAGATCATCTTATTTACCTGCTCAGATCAAGGAAAGCTGCACTCATTTTAAGAAAATTTTACTTATTTTTAGTTCCATTTTTGCAGTGTGTGTGGACAGCGTCATCCCCACCAGAACATAAGGGACCTGACCTAAGGGAACTGTTGAACAAGGAAAAAGAGGGCCTTTAGGGAGCGAAACAGAGAGTTATTGAGGAGTATACAGAAGCAGCTCAAAGTCAAGATCAGAGACAGCAAGGAGGTGTATAGGAAGAAGCTGGAGAGTAAACTGCTGAGGGACATTTGTCCCTGAAGGAGATATGTCGTCAGGGATGAAGATCACAGGCTTCAAGCAGAAAGAGAATCAGATAGATGGAAGTCTGGACAGAGCAAATGACCTGAACACATTCTTCAATTGGTTCAGTTCAGGAACAGGTTCGCCATCCTCCCCTCCTGCCCCCAGCTAAACAGACATCCCACCCTCCTCTGACCCACAGCTTCCCTGTCACACCTCAGATGTTTTATCCTCTACCTCAGTCATGGACTCTTCTGCTTCCACTAGTTTGTCTTCAACCAAACCAGGAGATGCTGCTGCTCCCAACCCCCCCCCTCACCTTTCTGTTTCTAGATGTCAGGTGAAGAGGCAGCTGGAGAGACTGAACCGAAACAAGGCTGCAGGTCCAGATGGTATCAGCCTCAGAGTCCTGAAGGTCTGTGCAGAGCAGCTTTGTTGGATTCTGCACCACCTCTTGAATCTAAGCTTGACCTCAGAGGAGTTACTGCTGTTGTGGAAAACATCCTGTCTGGCTCCGGCACCAAAGCAAACATTTCCATCAGTCATCAATGACGACTACAGACCCGTTGCTCTGACATGCCACATCATGAAGATCCTGGAGAGACTCCTGTTGACCCGCCTGTGTAAGCAAACCAGCACATATCAGAACCCCCTGCAGTTTGCTTATCGCCATGGAGTTGGAGTTAAAGACGCCATCGTACACCTGCTTCAACAAACCCACTGTCACCTGGACGAAGCAGGCAGCGCTGTGAGGATCATGTTCTTTGATTTCTCCAGTGCATTTAATACAATTCAGATTCACTTTCTCAGAAACTCCAGAAGACTCAAGTTTAGGCCTCAACAATCGGCTGGATTAGTGACTACCTGGCAAACGGGCCACAGTTTGTGAGACTGAAGGACTGTGTGTCTAACCAAGTGGTCAGCAGCACAGGAGCACCACAGGGGACTGTACTCTCACCGTTCCTTTTCACTCTGTAAACTTCAGACTTCCAGCACAAGTCCGACTCCTGTCATCTACAGAAATACTCAGATGACTCTGCAGTTGTCGGGTGTATCAGAGATGGATATGGTCTGGAAACAATCATCTCATTTTGAATGTGAACAAATCAAAGGAGATGATTGTAGATTTCAGGAGAAACAGGGTTAGCTCAAACCTAATTTCCATCATTGGAGAAGAAATTTAGGTGGTTGAGGAATATAAACACATCAGTGTTCATCTGGACAACAGACTGGACTGGAGACGCAACAGTGAAGCCATCTACAAGAAAGGACAAAGCAGACTGTACTTTTTGAGGAACCTAAGATCCTTCAAGGTTTGCAGCAAGATGCTGCAGATCTTCTATAGGTCTGTTGTTGAGAGCGTCATCTCCTCCGCCATCATCTGTTGAGGCAGCAGCATCAGAGCGAGGGACCTAAAAAGGCTCAACAACGTGATAAAGAAGGCTGGTTCTGTTCTGGGGACGACTGTGGAACCTCTGGAGATGATGATGCAAAAAAAGGATTTTGCATAAAATCAAGAAAATTATGGACAATCTTGAACATCCTCTTCATGACATTGTCATTGGAAAATAGAGTCTCTTCAGTCAAAGACTTCTACTGATTGGTTTTAAAATTGACCACTACAGGAGATCTTTGCTGCCCACAGCCAACACCATCTATAAAAACCCCTTGACAAAAATAAGTTACATCAACATTTAATTTCCCCTTGGGATAAATAAAGTATTTCAAAACCACAATAAGGAGTCCTAACCATGTTTAGCTTCTCTCTTTTATATGAAACTGTGTAAAATAATGCACAATAGGTAGAAATGATTCTGTCTCCCCTCTAAATCCTTTAAATAAGTCACATAAGCCAAAATAAAGCATGTTTTAAAGTTTAATGCAGGTTAAATATGTTTGTGTAGTTCTATAACTGCAACTGGAAAACAGCTCCTGTTGTGTTTAAGTGGCAATTTAAATTAAAACCATTGACTACTGAATGACATGACCAGCATGTCCACTTTCCATTTAAATTACTGTGGTATACTACTCATAGAATAAGACATAAGGACATCATTGTTACTGCATATTATCTTACCTGATCTTAATCTTTAGTCTACTCATAACTCTCCTCTCACACACTATATAAAAAAGATGTTTTGTTTTTGTTACAAAATGTAATTCCCATCCTCAGTTAAACTGTGTAGAAATCACAAAAAAGTCCCTTCTACTGTTTTGTATTTTCTGTGGTGCCTTGCGGAGATTTTTCTGACCGCTCCTCCTCCCTCGATCGTTGTTCTTTTGTAACACTGGAGTCAGAAAATCCTGGAGGAAATAAAAGTTTGGAAAAGGCATTGGAACATTTTGATAAGCTGAAAGGAAAACAATGTATTCGTATCTGTTAATCTCCACATGAGATCACTCTGAAATGAATTTAGATAACAAATCAAATCAAAGGGATGGAGCCAAGATGCTTCAACCCTGCCAGAATGTGAGATATTTGTACAACAGATCTTTTATTAAACCGTAGCAGAGGTTTCCAAACGTTTATTTCTTACATCAAAAGAAAATTTGTCAGAATTTAATTACCTTACAATCATGAAGTAATAGGTTTTTTTTTTTCTTTTTGTGAAACATGTGTTTTAAACAGTGCAGCCGTGAATGTGCAGCCTACCATTCGAGCCACTCTCTTTCCATTTGAGCTTGTTGTCTTCTGTGTGTCTTGTCCAAGTAGAGCGAAAACTCACCAGCTCCGCTGTTATGTGTGCAAGACTCCACTGCAGACCTCTGGAGCTCTCCTTCCACAGATTACTGAGGGCAAATAACAATAATTGTTTACGTTCGTATTGATTTTCGTATTGATTTCCCAAACAGATCCAGACTCTGTATGGAGAGCCATCAGGACCAGACCAATCATAATTTTGTCATGTAGTTGCTTTATGGCCATGTGAATAATTTGTTTCCTCTAAATACACAAAAGGGGGATATTTAAATAAACAAGAAATAAATCATTAACTTTTTGCTTTAAAAAATTGTTGCTTTCGCAAATTTTCCCTCAGTTTTTAATTTTAAATATTTCAAATGTTATTCATTAGCTTTTGTCATTAATATAGAAGTTTAGCATATGAAATTCATTCAATGTATAGAGACATTTCTTATTTCAAGACTTTAACAAAAGAAGACATCTTTTTTTTCCATTATGAACATACCTATATGTCCTTTATTTTCTCATGGTCCTGTTTGTTAATGCTTTTTGTAAATGTACATTACCGTACTACCGCTCGTTAAAAATACACTTATAATTTGGTTTAGCCAAATTATTAGTGTCTGTTATTTTTTCCTTGTTGATCCTTTATGTCTTCCCCTTAAACGTTTGCTATTGTGTTACTTGGCATTAATCAGGGTCTATTTAATGTGAATTTTAATGCATACCTTCATGTTTAAAATATAAAAACATTGGAACACCATTGATTTTTAACCCATCATAAAACCACAATGTTTCTTCACTCAGAATTTCTCCAGTAAACCTTATTCTCAGTTATATTATAGTGATATGTAAAAAGGTATTAGCATGAACAGACGCTCAACTAAATGGGAGCTATTCGCATAAAAATGACATCATATGTGGCAAATAAATCACATAATCCACGTATTCACAGATATAAAATCACATTAGTTCTTATATGAAATGATGTATAATAACATTACATATCCCAGTGAACACGCAGTGACAGTGAGCAGAAAAGAAGTTCAAAAGGGACTTGAAAGTTAATAAAACAGCTGAAAGCTATAAATATTCAGAAAGCAATGTTGCACCTGATTAAGGTTCATAAATATTAGCTGGTTCAGAGCTAATGAACACTGTTGGGACAACATTCTGAAATGAAAAGAGCAACATTACACCATAAAAGACCAGAGGAGTCAAAAATATGACAACCAGAAGACTTTTTCAAGAGTCATGAAGCACTTCAGAAAGACATGAAATTAGCAGATAAATGTTTTTATTGTAATTATAGGCTACACACTCAACCCCAATGTGGCCACTGTGTACTGTCACTTCACAAGACTCCACTGTTGAAGAAAAAAAGGTGAATAATTCAACATGTCATTACACACACCCTGCTTGGAAAAGATATCGCTGAGCATGTCACCCCAAAAAACATAACAGACGGAAGAATAGATGGAGAAATGTTTGATGAAATGCCTGTTAAGAATCTGAAGATTAAACAAGGTTGGTTTTGCCACGAGAAATGGATCTCAGATGCACAGTAAAGAACTGAAGAACAAACTGCATGGAGGAAGAATTTTCTTTGGAGGTGTGGATTACCAATACATAAAGCGGATTTAACATCAATAACCCCATTTTCATTCTATTTACTGAAAAAACATTGACAAGTTCAATGCTCATTCCACTACATAAAGCAGGTGTTTAACTGTGCTTTGTTTCATTTAGATGTAATTTAATTATGCTCTACATTTTTTTTTTTAGGTTTTACAAAATTTTCAGTTGGTTTATTTCATCTTCATTTAAATAGGTTTAGTATTTTTTTTTTTAATACATGAAGCAGGTTTAAATGTTCCTAACATTTCCACTGCTCCCCTTTCCCTGTCTTCCAGCAGGAATAAAAGCTTGGAGACCCTGTGTTCTTCCAGTACCTGTGTCTGTTGCAGGGATCTGGGGGACCTGGCTTCTCCTCCACCAAGGGAATAACTATCTTCTCTGCTATGTCCGTCAACAGGGAAAATGTAGGATACACAATGAAGTCAATGAAACCTGCAAGAACAAATGCCAACATGCCATGTTACTGAGGTACCTATACTGCCTTGCATTACATTTAATATTTCTTGAGCTTCTTTACATTGTGTCACATTACACCGCTAAATCTCAGTGTGTTTTATTAAAATACCAACACACACTTAATTTTGAAGTGGAAGGGAAATTATAAGTGGTGTTAAACATTTTGCAGAGAACAATCTAAAAATTGGCTTGCTTAGTCCACTCTCCATGGTTCATTACGGCAAATCAAGCTGACGGCTGCTCCACCCATCCTGGACAAAGCCCGCTCTCGTTCCCGCGTATCCCCGCCCACTTTGATGGAATTTTTCAAATTTGTCTGGGGGCGGGAATATACTTTTACATGGGGGTGAGTTACACTTTAATTTGTCTCTACCAGCTTAGCAGATATAGAAACTAAAATCTTCCCTTATTCTTCCTTACAACGAACTCAGTTTGCATGAAGAAGCTATGCATTTGACTTGGCTATCTAAACTATGACACTTATGCTCTGTCTGTATCTTTAGAGTTGTTGTCCTCCTCAAAAACAAACATAAACTCCAGTCTCAGCTCAACTTCGGACTCTTTGTTTTCTTTGAGGATTCTCCTTTCTTTAGCTCCATTCATCTTCCTGTTGGTTCTGACCTGGTTCACATATTCACTGTTAAAGGTAATGCAGCAAACACTATGTGTGCATTCAGGCCCAAAAGTTACATTTCTGTCGGCCCAGAGCACATTTTCACACGTTTGCTGTTTTCTCTATAAGGATTTTAGCAAAGTGCCAACAGAATGTGTTATGGCTAAATTTAAACAATGACCGTCCTCTTGCAATTCTACCTAAATTCTACCTATATATATATATATATATATATATATATATATATATATATATATATATACCACTATACGACTGACCTGTCTGCTGTGTTCCTTGGTATTCTTGATGTTCTTTGTTTACCAGTGTTATCTAACAAACCTCTGATGCCTACACAAAGCAGCTGGATTTATGCTAAGGTTAAATCACATAGCAGTTGATTCTATTTACTATTTAGGAGAATTCTGAGGGTGCCTACACGTAAAGTTTTGGTTATAATGTGACAGATTGGGAAGGAGTTTGACGGGTATGAATATTACTGCAAGGCAATTAAAAGGTTAATCTGGTCAGGAAGTATATTTTGTATTTGTTTAAAACGTGCGGTGATGTGTGGTTGTTCTTTCACAGAAGCACTGTTAACCACAGTAAACAAATTCAGTTTAAGAGAGAGATAAACAATGTGTTAAAGAAAAGGAATTAGTATTTTCTGAGACATACCTATCTGGGACTCGGCTACTAATGTACTTTTTCGATCGCACAGTGGAGAGAAGGGAAGGCCGAGCTCCGCCTCTCTATCGCCCTCACAAAGATAGAAAGAACAAGAGAAGATTCAATGACATCCCACTCTTGACCTGAAAATAACTTTCTACGTTTTTTTCATTCCAGCACACACCAACTGAAACTTTTAGACAGAGCACCTTGTGAGTGGGAGGTTCTGTGTTTTTAAAGTACAAAAGTGTCTATTCAGAGTTTCCACACCTTGTTCTAACTAAGAGAGAAGAACTTAATAAATATTTTAAAGTGAAATTACATATCAGTCTAACCTCAAATTCAAAATAATTGCAGGAACTTTAAAACAAATCATGCTGCGCCTTTTCGAAAACAGTGTTTGCCATCTGTCACTCAATTTTAGATCCACACTTTTAAAAAGAATGACTTATTTGCATTTATGTAAGGTTAAAAATTATACTGTACTTATGACGAAATGCGTCGTGGTTCTCATGATGAAATGCATGAAAAATTATTGTCAGCAGTTCAGTTTTTCAACAAGCTTGCAGCTCACATCTGCAAGCTTTTCACATTCTAGTTTTTCTCTTATAGTTTTCAGGCTTTTTCCATTTCCTGCAATTGTTTTGTCTCTAAACACACCAAAGGAAATCCTTAACCAAATCCTGAGGATTACCAGACTTTGAAGGCAACAAACACACAATTCCTACATGCGGCACAAAACTCAGCATATTCACTACAGATTAAAGAAGTGTAAACTAAATAAGCTTACTTTGCTCAACACAGCAAATCCACTTACACTATGCAAATTACTCTCCTAAAGGTGTATTTCACACCTTTAAAGCTATTCAGAGGTTTTCTTTTTAAGTCAAAACAAATAATCCCTTTGAAGCATTTTCCAATGGGTTTTAGACTCCGATGAGCTTTTTACTGCATAGTTGAGCTGCTAGGAATCTGTGACGATTTCCAACTGTTTGGCCTTCGCTTTTCTTTTATGTTTTAACATTTCCTCATTCATCTCCTTTTTTAGACCTCACCTTATTCAGTTCATTTGAATCATGACAGAATCCAGCCTTCAGGCTCAAATCTTTTATTTATTTTTTTACATGACAGGACACAAGATAAAAATGTGAATAAAGCAGAGAAAAGAAACATGCTCGCATAACATTGAAATAATATTGGTCAAACTATTTGTGAAATTGATACATAATCAAAGCTAATGTCAACAAGCAAAATATTTATGAAACTAAAAGCTGCAAGACTGAGCTGTACACTGTTTTAATTTACATTGGACATTATGTATACACTTCTGAGGTCTTTAGCCTACTTCATTCTACAGGTCATCCCTGGACATGTGAAAAGTAATCGCTAGGACTATTTTTTTTCTTTTAATAAATGATCAACACTTTAAAAATGGCCATGTGTATTTACTGTTATTATTGGGAAAAACGTTTTTTCACAGCACTGTGGGAACCACTGGGCTTTTATTTCTATTCATATAAGCTACAGATGGAAACGATGTGACAGAGATAAAACATTCCAGAAAGAAGAGAATAACTTTGTTGTTTTGTATTTTTAAAGTAAAGTAAAAGAAAAGCCCTGTATTACTGATTAATTACGTGGACTGCACGTCAGTCACCACAGGAAGTAATTTGAGAAATGGTGGAAAATGTTTGTGCATTTGCAGCAACCAGAGAAAGGCTGCGTAGGTTTCTGAAAGTTCAGCGGCCAGATTGTTTTCAGAAAGATTAGGAAATGTTCCCACCTGTTTTTTAAGGGGAGATTTAGCTTTAGTTCTCAAATGTTTTGTCATGCAAACATGGGAGAATCAAAGCTATGGTCAAATGAGCTAGCGAAAAATAGATCAAGTGATATCTCTACAACTTTTACTTTATGCAAGACGAACATGACTCTCTGTTGCCGACAATTAAGTCAAATTACTGAGCATGAATCTAAATCTGAAGATTTTATCTAGGAGGCAAAAAGGATAAAAGACTGGCAATATTTCAGGTCTACTCAGATGCCTACCTGTCTGAAAAACTCCTCCATTAAGGCTTTGGTCCAGCGAGAGTGCAGCGCCCAGGGCTTGGATGGATGGCTGATGTCAGCCGTGTGCAGTAACAGAGACAACGCTTTGGGCTTATCAATCCTGATGGAGAAAGCATAATGCTCTGCTTGTTTGTGTTCCCGGCAGAAAAAAAAAAAAAAAAAAACCCTGCAAAGCAATCCTGAAGCGGTCCGGCAGCAAGTCTAAGACACTCAGATCACTTGTCTGGATTTTAGTTTAAAACATTGCAATAGCATCTAAAGATCCAATAAATAAACGGCCGGTTTGGCACCTACCGCTCCTGTTGTTGTAGACAGGATTTCATGGCTTTGACTTGAAGTAGGTGGGAGGACATGTCTGTGGCCAAAACCATCTCTATAACGAGGGATCGCATCTCCCTGTAAACACACACAGACTTATGGTTTAGTGGCTGACCTTGAATTACGTGAAGGAACCATATAAAGTAGAAGAAGCAGGCAGGAGGACTCTGTGAGGTTGTAACCTTTTTAGCTTTACTGATGGATTTCCTTGTTCTCATGGTAACACTGACTGCTAAAGGAGCCTGTTGCGGCATACAACAGTGTTTATCTCTGCACAGCTCCTCAGTGACTATTACAGTCACACTGGGCCTGGGATGTAAAAGCAGATGGCTCCATTAATGCAGACAGCTTAAATATTGTAAATTATTTCCCAGCACAACCTGCACTGATGTTTACACTGGCAAGGAGGCATCTGTTTTTCCTTTAAGCCAACACCCATCAATCTTTACTGTGTTTTGTAAACCTCACATTGTGATATAATTAACATGTCTAATATATGTAGCTGCAGCAGCTATGAGACTTATTAACTAGTTAACTTCTCATTATTATGGGTGGAATGATCTTCTACAGTGTTTTACACTGTAGAAGATCATTAACTATAACAAACCATGACCTGTCAGATGAGCCTTGTGCTCATAAGATATTTTGCGGTGTTAGTTTAGTTTAGACAGCTAGTAAACCAATTGAGAATAAACTCCACAGCTTGTCTTTTGGGAACCGGAATAACAGGCAAACATCCCACTTGTTTCATTATGAAATATTATTTCTACATCCATTTCATCATTACTGTTCCCCCCAAATCAACAATAAATGTCTATAAATGTTCAAATAGAATAAACCTGGTTGTCTTACATCCACTCCTCTCGAGTCAAATTAATGAAGATGTTCAGCTGGTCATCCTGCAGCAGGCGAAATGCTGCACTTAAGTGATGACTTTCCTGCACAGACCTGTCATTGTAAATCAGGGCAAACTCTGACCTGAAACGAAGACAGACAAGGATAAGTTAGACATGTACAGACAATCTTGTGAAACTGAGGCTCTTAAACATACAGATTAATTAAGATAGTCAAACATTGAAATGATGGGAAATATCTAAATTGAGGGTTTGGGATGGAGAGAGAACTGCATAAAGCTAGAAGTCTTGGGGAGCAATTTAATAACTGTGCATACATATAATGATATAATGATTAGTTTCACGCTGAAGAGGGAGAGATGTCTGGGAAAAAAAATAGGTGTGCCATGTGCATGAATGACTCCCTATTAGCAAGGTAATTAACTCATCTTTTGATTAGCCAGTCTGCACATTAGGGTCTTATTTTTAAGCCTCTTCATAACTGTGCACTTATGGAAACCTACGCATTTGTAGGTTGAGCAAAAGAAGCCATCTGGAATTTATGGTGTAAAGAATCCTAAAAGCAACGTTATTTTCTGGCAGAGCTACTGAATGTAGAAAAATTAAAAGAAACCATCGCCTGAAAATAACAATACTTACATGAGACAAAACTACATTAAGAACATAGGCAATGATTTTTCCTACTAAAATTTCTTTAATTACGAACAGGGACACCAAACCAAGCTTTTATTTATTTTATCAGATATGCATTTTTATATTTAATACAAATGTTACACAACCATTTAGATAGATTGTAGCCTGAATCTGTTTTGCGCACTTTGCCAACGCCTGAATCTTGTATCTTCATGCAGCATTTAGCGGGACTACCCTTCCTATAATGTCATGTAGGTGAAGGAGAAGAGGCAGCACTTTGAGGCCCTTTAAACAGATGTTTTTCTGAGATATTTAAAATAAAAAGGTATAAAATGCACCTTGAATTGCACCAAAAATATGTTGAGAATAGAATTAAATGTTTTAAAAATATACAGTATACAGAAGCACAAAAAAATACCATGCAATTGAATACATTGTTATTATTACATTTGGTATGGTAAATGGCCCGTACTTATATAATGTTTTATTAAGTCCTGAGAACCATGAGGGATTCAAACCAGCAACCCAGCAGTTACAAGACAAACTCCTAGCTCCCTGCGCCACCATCCAACTGTCAAAATTTGTAGTCCATATCGTAGTTTATTTTTGTCATTTTTTGTGACACACTGAATTATGTGCTAAAATAAAAAATCATGGGGTATTTAGCCATATTGATAATCTTGATATGGTGTTCAACATGAAAAATCGTCAAAAACTGATGGCTTTTAGAAAGTGTCCAGTTTTTAGAGAAATATGTATTTTTTACAGTCATGTTTTTTACTTGATTCAATGCCAAGGAAGCAGGATGCATGTGTGTGTAGGCATAGAATATCTAAAGCAATGTAAAATAATAATAAATAAAAAATATTTTAATTAGTTTTGGGGATTTTGGCACAAGTAAGACTAAAAGTGTGTTAGTCTTGTGTAGATATAATTTTATCCTTGTTATGTGTGTGTCTAAGACATGTTTAATTGTGGAAGGGCATCTTTGTATTTTATTCCCCAAATAAGAAAAAAATAACCCAGTTTATAATGTTTGCCAGGGGACTGTGTATAAAAAATCTAAAAATACTGATTTTCCTTCCATTCTTGCTTGAGAGCGCTTTCGCCCCGTTCCCAAAATTTCCGAAAAGGTTTATATAAAGACTGTTTTCTTACCATTTCTCAATCTTCCATCTCTAGCTCTGTTTTACATTTTTAGAACAGGACGTGACATTTATACAACAGCCACTTAATGCACGTTAGACAAGGTTTATAAAAGATGCAGCAAAAAATAAGCTGACCTTGTGTGGATGTGAAAGTTGTTTGTGGTTCCTGTGTGTTCGAAGTCGTGAATGGCTGCAGCAAACAGAGATGCCATCACCTCAAGCTCTGTCAGCCAGTGCTTGATGAATAAAAGGGAAAAATATTGGATGAGCAAGCAAATAAACAAAGGTGGAGCAGAAGAGAACATTATGCTCCAAAATATCTCGGTACTGAACATCTATAAATCTCTAGAATCTTTAGATGCAAGTAGACATTGAGGAAATAACATCAGAATCATCATGTCTGCTTTGAAGTGGGAAAAAACAAGGTTTTCCTTTTGCTGTATTTCAAACTTTTTGAGGTATTCTACCTGGGAGCTTCTCAAAAGAACTGAAATTGTAAAACACAAGAGTTGGGAAGATGGGCCCAGATGAGCCCAGTCCACTCTGAGTGGTTAATAGAGTCAAAAAGCACTAAACAGTAAACACAATGTTGCTCATTAAAAAAAAATAAAAAAATATTTAGCATCTAGAGATATCTGCTTTTATATAAAATGTATTTGAATGTTGAGGGTTTTATTTGTACATTTCTATGATCAGGCTTTTGAAAGCACCACTTTGAAAGAGATTATCTCTAAACCACTTAACACTGCCCCAGAAATCTTTGATTAACCACAGAATCATTCTGACACTCAAAGGATAGACCATTGTGTTGTTCAGGCAAATGACTAAGAAAAAAAAAACAACAATTAATGATATAATTTAAAAATAATTGCTAATTAAAAAAAAAAAAAAACAGAAGTTTTCATTTGTAATACAATGCTTTGAAGTTGGCAACAAGCTAGAGGAAATTTCATCATATCCTAAAGTCTGTGGACTTAAAATCAAATGAAGCACATTCTAGTTTCTAAAAAGAAGAGCTGTTGGAGCCACAAACAACAAAAAAGCTATTTCTAGACATGGACGATTACGTATCGTATGAAATGGGAGATTACGCTTGCTGATTGCTTCAAGAAGATAATGGTTTATTTATTTTTATTTAATAAAACACCTGTCTAACAGAAATATGTCAAAGGTGTGTGTTGCAGCCTTTTGGACTATTGCCTATTGAGTGAGTCGTTTTCTACCCTCTTCACAAATTTACTTTGTGGAAAGTAAATAGGGCGGGTTAGTACTTTTTGCCTCAGAGATATGTCTCTGGAACCTTGGCCCTGAGGGAAGGAACAACCCAAGGGAGAGGGATGAGGACCTAACATAGTTAATGTCATAGCAACATCTGGCACAGTTAGCATCTACACAATGGTTTTAATAGAGAGCAAAAATAAATTTCAGGTAAAAAAAAGCAATGTTTTACCGCGGTTTCTGTTTTTTTATGTGTTCTCTTTAGAGTTTTTCCGCTCCTGATTGATCTGAGTTATGTATCCGAATCTTCATAATTCATGATTCATAATTAAAAAAGCACAAGTCCCGGGTTTCCGTTGACCTGGTTCATGAGTTCTGATGCTGGCTGCTACTTTTGAATGTCCTCTCAGCCACCCCGTGTTTAACTTAAACTTGAAGGGATGTTTTAGGGTGAAAATACATGTTATGACAACACTAACATTTTGACAGACACATTACTGTTGTGCTATTAAACCCTCAAGGACTAAATATGTGTCGTAAAATGAGAGCGTCAGCCGAGTACATTCACTGTTTCTACAGTATGTTTACCTGAACGCCAACAGAATTTTAAATTTATGAAGTACAACGTCTGTGGCAAACTATGGGCCCAGAGAGCTCAGTGAGTGTGTGCTGTTAAACCTTTGGGTTGTCTGTCAGGTCCTTGAGCCAACGCTCTCAGATAGTTTTTTTTCCACCACACTGAGTAAATGGGCCCTTAAATCTTTCCTTTACAAACTTGGCTTTAAACAAGAGACCAAATCATTGGTACTTTCTTCTTAGGAGGCCATTGTGTAATGCATGGATGACAAAGAACTGTGAGTGACATTTCCACTGTTTTTTTTAACAGAACACATTTTTTTTTTTACTTCAAATGTGGAAATATATAGATATCATGATCAAGAAGGCTAAATACAATTCAAAAGGGAACGTTGTATAAATATGCCCTTTAGGTAGGAATAATATGTGGCACTGCAGTATTTGAACAGGGAATAAGTAAAATGATTTGTTTGTGTCCTAAAAACATTAAGTGAACGTGAGAAATTGGCCGCAAGAAACTGTATCCTTGAGAAAAATGGACGGATTCAATGTTGATTTGACTGTACTATACCACGAGGCCGGAGCGCAGCAGCAGGCAGTGCACGGTCTGAGTCACGTCAGCTGCGTGAACAAGGTTGTGATAGGGGTTGTTGTGTTTGCAGTATCCTCTTTCCAGGGCAGACAGGAATTCAGTCAGGCAAGAGATAGGGATCTAGAGAAAACGTTACATAATCAATTACCATCTGTGCTCTGAGAAAACTACCCTAAATTAGGTGACAAGATTAAATAATGCATGATTCAAAGATGATGATTTTCAAATGCCATACTGCGTCTGTGTCTTTGCCACTGGACAATAACGGAATTTCTTATCTTATCTTAAAATTGAATCAGTGTTTGATCATTTTCCACAAATTACACTTTCTTTGAATAAGCAGTGAGGATTAATGTCACTGAGAGACGCTTAGTCTGAACATGTGGTAAAAACATAGTTGAAGCAGCATCATTTCAACTTTAAAAACCTTAAAGCGGCTGTTGAGGTCATATCTTGTGATCAGTTCAAAGAACAGAGTTTGTAGTGCGTGATCATAGCTGGCGGAGTTCAGGGCGAAAACATCAAAGCTCCAACGGTCCACGTCCTTAAGAGAAAGAGAGAAAAGTAACAGCGCATACCTGCATTGATCCTTTTTCTAAAGATGGGCCACTTATCGAACTGCGAGATCTCAGATTAGTGCAGGCTTACCCTCAGGCAGCTTACAACTGCAGCAGGTTGGTCTGGCATGCTGGCTGTGTAGGCCCTCTTGAACATCCTGTAATAATGCAGTGTTTATGTTGAGTTCAGTTAAAGTTCAGATGTTGACGCTGTGCAGCAAACTTGACTCGGGAGGTGTTTATACTAATCCTCTAAAGCCCCTGCCCTCAGTCTTCAAATGTTTTACAGGAAAACCCCACGACTAATGTTTCACAGTTATCATCTGTAGTCATAAAATTAACTCCATGAGATATAGGATTACCGGAGAATACCGAGAAGATCATAAGTAGTTTATAGGTTTAACTAAATAACGGGGGCCTTATTTAATAATGATCACATGAAGGACACACAGCCAAGTTGTTCTATTGTTTTTCCTAGAGGAGTTTTTTTTTTTTTTTTTTTTTTTGCTCTCACTAAAACATCCTCCTAAATATTTGCCTAGGTGAGAAAGATCTAAATGAAATGTTTGAACTGTCATACCTTTCCACAAATATTCCAGCCTGTACTGCATGCACAATGCTGCGAAACTTTGGCTTCTCGTCTGAACGTCTCGTGGGCCGTCGAATCCTCTGGGTGAAGGTGGATGCCAGCCAGTCAGTGACCTCTGATGGCACCCCGTCTGACTGCAGCTGCTGAAGATCATCCTCTGACTCCAGACACTGTCTAAGATCAGACATTGGTTATTTGAATGCAAACAGAAGTAAGGTCATAAAATAAATATAATTGGAGGAATAATCTGTTCTTATTGGACTCCTTCCTACAAATAAAGGTCAATGCATTAGATAATAAGTAAAATCATGGCTCATTATGGAAGCTATGCTCTCTGCATTTCATTCAGTCAGTCAGTGATAGGCGAAGGATTTGACTGAGTATCCGAGACTGACAGCAGGGGTCCCCGGGTCCCTATCTTCTCTCTCTCGAGCATGCGGGGGCACTTGTTGTTGTCATGCAGTCACTGTTTTATTGATGACTGTAAAGCTTTCCTGTCGGTTCCACCAACTATCACTGCTCTGCAGGTGAAGCAAGATGCATTTCTCCCAACGAAGCACAGTTTTACTGTCCTCCTCAAGTACTCTGGAGCGGTCATGTTATCCACTGTAACTGAGCTGTTGTACAAGCCTGTAAAACCTGTTCTTAGCGAGCTGAAGTCAAGGTCAGACTGTCCCTATCTGGACTTTACTTTATGCTATGTGCTATGAGGCAGAGCTGGGCCCCAAAACAGATTTCCTTTTTTAACGTTTGTGAATCATTACAGTTTAGGACTGGAAACATACATTTACTAATTAGCAAACAGTATAAAACAACAATTCACTGTAAACCAAACCATGTTACTTTGCGTGTTCACTAATACCACTTGGGATAATCAATTTTTAATGTTAAAACATACATGTGATGTTTTAACATTAAACAACCCTAACGCTACGGGCTCCCTCGCTTGCTTGTGACTAGGGCTGGCTCTGCTGTTGTGCAGGTTAAATGAACTGTCAGTCAGGAGAGCAAGAGTCAAGGCCTGGCTTTGTTTGTTGCTTTTAACTTGAAAGAGGTGGTATCCACCTCTTCGTGTTTGAATGCACTTAAAGACCCATCGCAGGTTTATATTTGGGGTTCTTTAATCAGCATGGGTCCTGCACTGGATGTCAGAAACCAAACATCTAAGAACTGTCATACTGGGAGTAGGAAGGAAACTTAAAATAAATGCATGCATGCAGTCTTTTTAACAAAGATTTTGTAATAAATGAACTATTAAATGTCAAGTTGAAGTGCTCAGGACGTGCACGCTCGAAGCATTAAGAACAGATGTGTCGTCAAAAGAAGGATAGGTATGTGGCCTCTCTAGGCTTATAGAACATGAGGTTAGACTCGGAAGTCTTTAGTAAAATGCAGGCTTCGCTAAAAATACATTTCATGACAGAAATTGATAAGCTCAGTCTTGATCCACAAATATTTGAAGTTGTATAGCTTCACACTGTTATAAAGCCAAAGCTACATTGCAATTACTGCTTGGGACATCAGACAACATCAATACTGCACTTTTTAACAGTAATTTAAGCAGATTTTTTAATATCCAATTTTCTTAAGTAACAGGATACAATTTGTTCGGACCATAGCCAAAAACTCTGCACACTTCGATAAGGACCTGGTTTGCAGCGTAGTCGAGGTGGGCAGACAGGCACATAACTATCTCACATTATGTATTCCACTGATATAGTGTGGGGCCTATTTATCTAGCTATCTATGGTACGAGTGATCTTGATCTGAAGGCTCCCACTGTGTGTCTTACAGATGTTTCACAGATGTTTCACAGATGTTTTTTTTTTCTTTTAAAAGTACTAAAAATAAATAAAAAATACTTCCCAATAAACTTTAAAGCATGGGTGTCCAATTTGATGCTCGGATCATTTCCCGCCCCTGGACTGATTTTGTGAGGAAATCAAGAATGATAAAAATGTTGCCACCCAGAACAGATGGTTGATGCAGATGGAGACTTTTTATGTTTAATCAGGGAGATTAAACTTAAATTAAAATCGTCTTTAAGTGCAAAATGTAAGGTACAAAACAATATATATACTCTTTTTACAATCTCTTGAAGTTTATGGCTGATAGGAACACATCTATCCACTTACTTTAACTCTCATTGCTGAGGAGAGACTAAAATATATTTTCATTTTTTTCCAAGAAATTGCAAACACAGTGCCTTTATTTTTAATGAGGCAAATGTCCAGAAAGCTTTCAATCTAAATCTAAAATGATTTACATGTCCCTTTATTACAAAAAATTTACTTTGTTTTTGTTTGATTAAAATACTGAACGCTTAGATAAATTACACAGTTTTAAAAAAGGCTTAATTAAAAGACTATTATGCAAGTTTAAAGGTAAATTTTTTTCTTTCCCATACGTGCCATTACAATTGCCCAACGTGTAAAATTAGTTCCCTCCATAGACTCCATAAATCAGTTCTTCAGAGTGATTCAGGTTGCATTCTCTGGGCGTGCAGGAGGATGTTACGTTCTGCATGCTCTCATTCACCTCGCTACTTTGTTGAGTCTCCACATAATCGGCTTTAATATTCATAACTTTCTAACCTCAAAAGACATTACGCCTCTAAACAAAAGACCTGTGCAGTCGCAGCAGATGATGCTTTTCCTCTTCTCCCATGAGCGTGCACAACACTGATGTCATTTCAGCTTGTCACCAGACGAGGTAAACTTGTACAAAAACTCTGAAACTTGCACAATGGCTTACCATCACTCTTTTATTTTCGAGGCATTTTCTATGCCAAAGTGTGACTCTTTCACCAATAAGATTCAGTTTAAGGTTGGGTGTCTGTGGCAAATAACCATAAATCTAATTTAGTCAGTTTTAGACGGTGCTCCTTGTTTCTTGACTTGTAGTTGATGCTATAAAAATGCTTCAATTTTAAGGAAAACGTTATGTTGTGATCGGAGTCTTGGATACACTGTAATCTTGCTCAGAACATTAAGTTTGTCGAACGGCTTAGAAATTAAGCTTGTCAAGGGAACTATTCCTGGAAATAGTAAAATATGATTCTTGGCATGTAACACTGAAGCCACCTAATCTGTTTAGCATCATTGAGGATTTTTTGCTCTGGTACTGCAAGGACGCTGTATACTGTATCAGAAACATTACAAAAATGTTTAATTATATTTGTTTTTCAGGAAAGTTGTTATATATGTTACATTTCTTTTCTTTTTAATTAGGTCGTTTTTCTCCTGAAACTATAAAGCATGCCTATTCAATTACTGAATATTGGCAGTTTCTTTGATTTTTTTTATTTATTGCTATTGTCTTACCTTGTTCCATCGAGGTAAACTGCCTCCAGCAATGATGCCGTAAAATCCAAATTTTGTTTTAATTCTTCAAAATCAACATCCTTCTCCTCAATCTGCTTCAGCATGCTCCTCAGCCTAAAAAAAGAAAGCACAACCAAGTTATGTGAAATTCACATTGAGCTAAATAAAATTGACTAACTCAAGGTACCGGCACCCACAAACATTGAGGTAAAGGGAACAATCAAAAGTAAGTCAAAACCTGTCAAAGAACTTTATTTCGCTCCTTGTCTGTTGTTCTGTAAAGCACTTAGAGCTGCCTTTACATGACGCAGGCCTCTATAAATGAACGTAAACTTGAAGAGATTCAATAAACTAAAGTTCTATAATTTGGCAGCTCTTTGTCTTTATGAGTTAGTGAAAAGTGCACTAAAATCTCAACAAACAGAAATGAATCATTGGGAAATTACATGAATGTCAAACTGTCCAGAGACAGCCAGTGGTAAAAAGGGCACCATCAGAGCCAGATTTTCCATGAGAGGGAAAACGATCCCCTGTTACGGGTATTATGTAACACAGATTAAATCAGAATATACTAAATAAAGAAAAAAATAACCCTGCTTGAATTTTGAGGACCTCTGAGACCACGTTGCTCACTCTCGGTTTTGGAAACTTCTTAATCACATTATGAGTGAGAACTGGAGGAAACCTACCCCCAGAAGTAGAACAACAAGCAAATGCTTCAAGCATGTCACCTACATTTTAACCACCTCCTGTTATGAAGCTTAATCTAACAGGTGAATCCAGTTGAGATGTGATTAAAAAAATTTGATCTCCATTTAAAAAAAAAAAAAAAAATTCTGTTTGAAAGCAAGACTACTTTGATGTCATAACATGTATCTTCCATTAATGTTTTTTTTTTTTTCTAAAACACTTTCATTAACCACCCATATGGAGTTCAAACTGTGCTGCGCCTACACTTGGGAGCCAGCTCCTGCAGAAAAGATGCTCAAAGCTTTTTCAAGTGTTTATCACGCTGGCAGGAGCTTTCAAACGCCGTGGAGTCATAAAAATAGCATGCCTCCGAATGCCACGGCTCATTTTCAATCTCAAGTAATCTCTCGTGATAAGGCAGCGTTTTTTGTTTTGACTGTCTGCAGCTGGAGAACCTCTGACAGGACAATCGCAGGAAATTACTATTCAATACGGCTCATGAAAATGTCTGTAAAAAAAATGAGAAATCTGCTTTTTTGTTAAATCTCCAAAATATCGTCCGCTATTAAGTATTTGCCACAATGTGAGCAGGATCCGATGTGTCTCTTGAATCGTTTCTCTCTGTCTCTTTGCATGTAAAGCAATAAAAAAAAAAACTGAAACAAAGGTTTTCAAATTCAGAATTCAAAGCAGGCCAAATTTAACAGTTTGCATCCTATAATCTTTGTTAATTGCTAAAGAAAATCCTAGCACCATACATAATCCACGAAGCTGTACACTGTGCCCTCTATGTACAGATGCATCAGTGTCTAACCAAAACAAAAGCCACATGACCCACCACCTCTGCAGCAGCTTTCTCTCCCAAGCCAAAAATATGGGCAAGACAAGTGTTTTTGCCCACAGCCAGTGTAACAAGAAGAACCTTTCTGAGAAATCCACTTCCATCTAAAACAGGCAACAAGCAACCCCTTGAGGTATAAAAATAGGACCTGGTTCTTTGCTCTTACATGACAGGTCTAATATCTGCTGAAACCATCTACGCAAGGAGTGCATTTTTTGAGTCACAACTTTCCATTTCTGCAAAACAAGAAACCAGCACTCGGAGAGAAATGCAACTTGTAGGAAAGAACCTTTTGCTGTAGAATTATCTTCATGCGTAATATATTCTGCATTTATCAAAACCCTACGTCCTTACCTAGAAATAGGTATTTGGAGCTTTTTCTTTCGGATTCGCAACAATTCGGCCATTCCACAATCAGGCTGTGCTCTAATCGACCCCAGAGTTCAATTTAAAAAAAATAAATCAAGATGATGAAAAGGATGGTTGTTTCAAAGTTGTAGTAAGCTAAAAGTTCTGCAAACCACCAACGCAAACTTTATGTGTTCTGAAACAGCTTCAGCAACTCTCCCACCCACTTCTGGGGGACCTACTCCACTTCTCTCTGATTGGTTAGTCAGCCCCAAACTGTGTCAGTGTGTGCGTGCTTATGTGTGTGTGTGTGTGTGTGTGTGTGTGAGAGAGAGAGAGAGAGAGAGAGAGAGAGAGAGCTAGAGAGAGACAGAGAAAGAGAGAGAGAGAGAGAGAAAACTGCTCTTTTTATTTCTTCAGTGACTGAGTGTTTGTGTATCTGTGTACACCCGTTGTATGAAGTGTGAGAGAGTTGACCTCACTTGCAGATGAAGTGTTGACTGCAAAGCTTTCAAGCTGTGTGTGTGTGTGTGTGTGTGTGTGTGTGTGTGTGTGTGTGTGTGTGTGTGTGTGTGTGTGTGTGTGTGTGTAGCCAAATCCCAATGGAGAGTTTTCCACCTCAGCCACGAATCAGAGAACTGCACTGGGAGGCTTTCACCGACACCCACCAGAGGCACCCAAACCCAAAGCACATAAACAAATATTGTCCAGGAAAAAAAAAAAAATCTACAAGGACCACTTAGTTTAACTGAAAATGTTAAATAAAATGCTTTTTTATTGCAATCCCTTGAACTTCTCAAAATTGTGGCATGCTACAGCTTAAAATGTTAATGTATCTTAATTTGTCATTTTATGTGACAGATGAACACAAAGTTATGTCTGTTAACAAATAATAATCTGAAAGATATGGAGAGTAGTGTAGTATGGGCTAATTATCCTGTAATTACAGCTCCAAGTCCCTTAGGGTATGCGTCAACCAGCTTTGCATATTTTAGATATTTTTTTTTTATTGCATGAGCAGCATCTATGAGCCACTATTTTTTTTTAACTCTCGCTACAGATTTACAAATGGATTGGGGGCTTAACGTTTACTGGGCCATTCTAACACATGCATATGCTTTGATCTAAATTACAGTTTTAGCTGTCATGCTGGAAGGTGAACCTCTACCCCAGTTTCAAGTCTGTTGCAGTTTATAGTAGGTTTTCGTTCAGGGTTTCCTGTCCATCCTCCCAACAGCTCTGATCTGCTTTGTTGTTCCTGTTAAGAAAAAAATCCATGACCAGAGCATAATGCTGCCACCAACATGTTTCACTGTAGGTATTGTGTTCAGGTTAGTTTCTCAACTTAGGTCAAATCTTTGAACAAAATAACAAATCAGATGACTTTTGCATGTAAATTAAAGAGTGGCAATGGATTTTTTTGGGGGGGTAACAGATTTTAATGGGCTTATCTTTAAGAACAAAAAGCAAATCAAAAGATGTGTATGCTTTCCTTCCACTTTAAGATCTTGCTATTTTTGTTGGTCTATTGAAATATTCTGAAGTTCGTAGTTGTAATGTGACAGGAAAAGTTGAAGTGAGATGATTCTTTCTGCAGGGCACTGTAAAATAAACAAATACATGCAATACAGAAGTAAAATCAAACTAGTTGATTAGAGTAACAATCTACATAATTTAATAAATTCTGTGTGAATAAATGTCAGCTGAGTGTTTTCAGATCTGTGAAGAGAGTTTGTCTAAAAAAGGACATTTACGTCTTTTGAAGCCCCATAAAAGGACATCACACAAATGTGCAACATAGTGTAGACAGCAAAAGTTGTTCCTGGACACTTTACAGTAGGTCCTAAATCTGTTAGTGGTCTGTATTTATAGAATGTTGTGAAAGCATTGCGACAGCGTGGCCTGGGAAAACCCCTGCCTGCTGTCCATCTCCTGCCTTGCCTGTTGGGTCAGACTGACTCTCATGCTCCCATGCTCTTTGACATGCCACAACAAACGGTGAAAAAGGAGAGAGATAACGTCACGACATGTTACTCTTCATCCTCTCTGCAGAACTATAGGAGCACCATCAACAGACTTTTATCCACAAAAAGCAGAGAAAATTTTGTAAACTTCTTCAATTGGGTTTGTCTGCTGGGTTTAAAAAAAAGAAAAAAAAATCCAAATCATTTTCAAGTACATTTGACCCCTTTTAAGCATTTGTCATTTTTTAAGCACACGCCTCAAGGTCTTTCTCTCTTGATTCACAAACTTTTCCACGGCAATGATTACCCAGCAACTCCTCCCATTCGTCAGAAAGTAAAATCTATCGCAGTAGCCTAGCCACCATAAATGACATTGAAAAGTTATGTGTCCAGGCACTCTAACTACATCGACTTTCTTATGTTTGAATAGATAAAAATAAGGAAATTGATCAAAGCTACAATAAAATGTGATGGAGTGATTTGGTACATGCAGCACAATCAGAGTTAGTGCATTACGGTAAAACATGTTACCTTTTTGTTTATTGTCACAGCAGGGTCTATTAAAATTTGTTACATTTCACCACCGCTGTTTGGGCTGTATGCAGAGTGGCAGAGTTGACAGCACTGTTGTTGTGCAGCAAGAAGGCTCGAGGTTAGAATCCCGGCCCGGGGTCTTTCTGCATGAACTTTACATTTTCTCTCAGTGTATACATGGGTTCTCTCTAGCTACTCTGTCTTTCTCTGTCCAAAACATGCCTTTTAGGTTAATAATGCTGCGTTCCATTTAGCTCGAAAGTTGGAACTAGGAGCTGGGAATGATGTAACACCCGAGTTAACAGCGTTCCTCTTAACCTAACCTTAACACAGTCTGAGAAGGTAGGATTCCAATATGGCGCCTGACAGGAATGCTGTTGCCTTGTTCATAGTATCTCGTTCAAATGTTGTTCAAAGCTGTATATTGCAGATGCATATTGGACTCAGAGTTGCAGCCTCTACATGTAATGTTGATTTTTGATGCCTACTGTTCATGCGAAGAGATGCCGCATTGAATCTGAAAATCGGCCACAAAGAACGTCTCAGACTTTCCAAGTATTATCTTCAGACTTTAGGTGTCATTCCATTTGATTCTTCTGACTCAGAAGTCAGAATTTCTAAGCTGCAACTGGAACGCAGTATTAGTCTCTTCAAGTTGCCCTTAGATATGAGCACTGTGATGGACTACAACCTGCCCAGGGTGTACCCCGCCTCTGGACCAATGACTGCTAGAGTTAGGCACCTGCACCCCTACAACATGGCGAGAGCCTATCGATAAGCGGGTATCAATAGTGGAGGGATGGATGTTTTATTTGTTAAAATCCAGTTGCTCCCTTCCACTGTCGCCTTGTACTTGCTCATTTCTTACTAAACGTTTGACTATTTTGTTTTCCAACATACTGATTGTTTTTGCTTAAAATAACTACAATAGATGTTTAAAATTTGACTTTAATGTATATTGAATGAGATTGACTTTAGTAACTGTAAAGAAACAATTTTTTTTCATGTTTTTACTTTCCCTGAAATTATTATCTTAAGTTTTGCACAACATATCTGATGTGACAAATTGTTGAATTTGTCACATTAGAATGCTTTGGATTTGGAAAGGCGCTGTCGATCAAAAAGAGCACAAAGGTCCGTCTCACATTTTCTCAAAAAATCCTTTCCATTATCCTCCAGCTTTTTGGGCAAATGTTTTGTAGCTTGAAGAGACAAACTGCAAAACAGCTTTGAAGGAGGATCTGTATTTTCTCAAATCCGGTGTAAAACTAACTAGATTTCAAAACACAACATACAAACAGACATTGTGCTGGGAGTTTGTTCTGAGGCGGCTTTGCTGCTTAAGAACTTGGACATCTTATCATATTTCATTAATCCATGAATACTGCTCTCTACCTAAAAATCCTGAATTACAACATCCAACCACCAGTCACGACTTTAAAGTTCACAAGCACATTGGTTATGCAGCAGGACAGCGATCCCAAGCACGCTGGTAAGTCCACATTTAGTTGGCTCAAAACGAAAAACAAAAAACTGTTCTGGAGTTGTCTATTCAAATTCCACACTTAAATCTGATAAAGATGCTGTGGTATGACCTTAATCTGACCAGAAAACATCAAAAACCTTCCAGTATGGGTGGAATAAAACAATTATTCAAAAGAAGTGGAATAAATGTTTCCAGAGTGACGTAAAAGACTTGTTGCTAGTTATCACGAATGTTTGTGAGCAGTTATTACCTGGAAGGGAACAAGTATTTGTTTCATTTATGGGGGAAATTAGTCTTTTAGACAGGGCTTCTTCAGTTTTCTCTTTATAATTGAAAAACATTTTATTCAATCTGGTCATCTTTCTCTGACAATAATGTTTTTGGGGATCTAAAACATTTAAGTGCAAGACAAAGCAGAATCAGAAGAAATCTGTAAGTGAGAACATATTTTTTCTTTCTTTTCTGTAACTGTAATGTAAATTTCTGTAGCCTGGAGTTAATAACAATTTAAACTGAATCTAAAATATCACAAAATATGTAATGAGGGTGTAAAAATGTTTTTTGGCCCTGATAAATTTAAATATGTATGTATATATAGTACAGGAATAGAGGATGGGATTTCTATTGTCACCCCCAAACCTGGTCACCCACAAAACCCAAATTGGATACACAGGCTTTTCATCATTGTTTTCATTCAGGTAACATTTAGTTGTATCAGCTGCAGGGCTGGTGAGACAATAATAGAAAGGATCAAAATAATTTTTGTATATTTTCAAAACAGACTTCCTCATGTGTGAGGCTCTATTCTAAATGCAAATCCAGTGAACAATAATAAAAAGTAGTTTTATCTCCAGTAACAACAGAAGTATCTTTAGTACAATGCATTCCTCACCTTGATAAGTCAAACTAACATTATACAGAAAAGATGCAGTATAAACCCTTTAAGTTAATTAACAGCGTCAACAGAAAATATCAATATCAAGTGCAGTTTATCATTCACTATTAATGCAAGATTAGTAAACAAGAAAGCCTTACCGTTCCAGAGTCATCATCAACGTCACAATGCTCAGATTTCTATCAGTTCTTCTGTGTAGCTTACAGGCAGGGGTCATAGTTCCTTTCTCCAGATAACGTACATGTGTGTATTTGTCAGTGTTGTACAGAAGGACGGAGTGAGTTTATTCCTCTACGTGTTTCTGTAAATCCCACACGTGATTGTTTGATGTGAGTAAACCACCGCAGTTTATGTTTTTCAGTGCCTTCGACACTCACACATACACATAGCTCTCCTCTGTGTATTGAGGAGTCTGCTTGGTTTGTGTTACAGAGTGTGTTTGTGTGTAATCCTTAGTGCATAACAACTCAACAGAAGAGGCACTGTGTCACCAACACCATCAGCAGAGAGTCTGTATGTTGGGACCGGAGTTTCCATCATTAGCAGTCCCACTGGGTCTCTGAACAGGACAAGCAGCAGAGCTGCAAGGAGAATAGTTTGCTTGCATGCAAGTCTTAAACAGGCGGAAACGATACAAGGCAGCTACAACAGGGGCTTTTATGCAAATCTAACCAATTGTGGTATTTTACTAAACATAATCTATATGGCAAAAGATCATTTTTAAAATGGTAAAACTGTAAACTTAAGAAATACACCCTTTTTGTTCTAAGCCTGGCCAAAATGTCACCCCCATATCAGTGAAGTAAAAAAGTATTTGCTCCCTTACAGATATCTACTTTTCTAATCTACACATATAGAGGAATCATACCTAATCTGGAAAAGCAGTTTAGTGTTGTATAAAGAAGACCCTTCGTAGAGTTAGAGCTGCATATTTTTCATCATTAATAGAGAATAAAAATAATCGTAGGTTTCTTTGTAGTACAGTTGCCAAACTTACCCAGAGTCACAGCTCCGTTGATCCATCCACTCCATCAGCTCTCAGCAGTAATGACTTTATGGGATTCTTCATAAATAAAACACATTATATTAAAAACAAAATAACTGGAATACTCGCAAAAATGATTACTTCATCCTCAGTAAGCGAGGCAGCGTTGGAGGAATCTTTAGAGCCTGATTGGTATTTGGATTGTTTTGACCCGGTGGATTTTCTGAGCTATCTAAAATTTTAGCTTCATCTAAACCTTCCACTTGTATGTTAAACCCTATCCCAACCAAATTATTTAAGGAAGCATTCCCTTTGATTAATGGCCCTATTTTAGACATGATTAATCTATCCTTAGTAAATGGATATGTAACACAGGCTTTTTAAGTAGTTGTTATTTAACAGTTAACCCTCTCTTGATCAAGATGGTTTAATAAACTAGAGACCCATTTCTAATCTATTTTTCCTATCGAAAATCTTTGAGAAAATAGTTATTAATTAAGTATGTGCTGCAGAACTGCTCAGCAGAAATGAGCCTGGTTCTGCTGGAGGTTTTCCTCCCTGTTAAAAAGGAGTTTTCCTCTCCACTGTCGCTTCATGCTTGCTCGGTATGAGGGATTGCTGCAAAGCCATGGACAATGCAGAAGACTGTCCACTGTGGGTCTACGCTCTTTCATAAGGAGTGAATGTTGCTTCTCGAGACTTGATGCAATCTACTTGGTTTCCTTTGACAGGAAACATTTTGACCAATCTGTCTGAATAATCTGATTGAATTTGACTTTGTAAAGGGCCTTGGGATGACATGCGTTGTGAATTGGCGCTATATAAATAAAGCTGCATTGAATTGTTTCACAGTTAAACATTTCATATCATTATAGTATTATTACATTTTGGTAAGTGATGAATATAACTTGAGTAAGTAGAAAACTATTTTTAAATGATTATTTCATTAATGAAAGTTAAAAAAAAAAACAATCCAAAACTCTCTGGCCCTATCTAGAAAAAGCATTTGTCCCCTAAACCTAATTACTGGTCAAGTTACACTGGACAACAACATTTGAAACCCAGCATTTGAATGACATGCATTATACTGGAGAAACTTCATCAGACTCTACTTTTAAGAATTTTTTTTTAAATACAGCCGCAATCAAAGTTTCTTTTAAAGACTCAGTCAGATTTAAATCCAGACTATAACCTGGCCACTCCATAACAGACATATTGTTTAGTACAATAGGCACATATTGTGAACACTGATAAAGCCGCACTCTGTGGTGTCCTAGACATATGATTAAAAACCCTGTGTGTGCTCAACAAGTTACAGGTTTGTTGACACAGCACCGATAACAGCATATCAGTACTATAAACAGTGAATGAAAGCAAGTAAGTCCTTTAAAACTTGACAGAATTTGAAAAAAGGCACAAAGTTTCAATCCTGTAGGCTGTAAATGAAAGCGCGCAATTCCTTTAAAACTTGGCAGAATTTGAAAAAAAGCACAATGTTTCTCTCAAAGCTTGTGCAATAACATAAGGAATGATGAAATAAAAGCAAGCAAAACTCCCAGGGCATAAAATGGGAAAATATGCAAAGCTGGAGAATGACAATGTGTGTTGAAACATAGAAATGATGTTAAACGAACTCCAGCCCACTGCTATAACCATGCTGCTTGTGATTTTGCGCTGGTATTCTTTGACGTGCTGTCCTAATGCGTTCTCATCTGTGTATTCATGCAAATGCTCCCACTAGTGGGAATTCAACCTCTTCGGGCCTCAAGAGGAGGTTCAGCCCAAGATACTGAAAACCTAAATCCAACTCACAAAAGCACTCAAACACACGCACACATAAATGTTCAAGCTAGATAAATATATGCATCTCCAGTGTGGAAACTGAGCGGATACACAACAGCTGCAGCTCTAGGTTGAATGGGAAGAGAGGAGGAACCAGAGGAGGAAATCACTGGCAAGATTGTGCTGGTTTGCAGAAGATAATCAAAACAAGGGGGATGTCTAACATTATTCACGAGCAATTTTACCTCTGCACAATTTGAATGCATCACGTAAATATACATGGAGATACAAAGACATCTATGCAAGATGGGAAATAGAGATACTTTGTAGATTAAAAATAAAAACAAAAACATGGAACTTTCCTGATTCACTTTATTCACAGTCAGAAGACATTACAATGTGTTTGGAGTGCTAATGTCAAAAGTGTAAATGTTTCTCATATACACAACAAGAACATACCTGACTTGTTGTTTGTACTAATTATAAAAATAGAGACCGTAAAGCAGTTGTATTTTTATTCTATATGAAAGAAAGTTAAATTGCACATGCCTGTATTAACAGAATAAAATGAGAATACATGTAAGTAAATAAAATGTGCTCTCTCTCAGCAATCGACAGGTTAAAAGTCTAAGTCCTGATTAACAACAGGGGACACATGGGTGAAAGCAGAAGAGAAATGCAAACAGAACATGTCTGCATTGAAATGCTTTTTGGGTCAAAAAAAAAAAAATCTAGAGAAAAAGTCTTCAGGCCAAAGTAAGGATGAAAGCCTTGTGCACCTCCCTGTAGGCGTTTCGGAGGAGGACGTACGGGAAGCAGCTTTCCAGCATGTCTTGGCTCAGGAACGGAGATTCCTCCACAATCTAGATGAATCAGTCATGAAAGGACGAGAAATTATTCATATACCAAAATTGGTCAACTCATTTTCATTTTGATATTTTTTGTATGCAACATACATTTTTGGAATGTTATTAAAATTAAAATTCAGAAAAGTGTAAAAAAAGTGTAAAATTTGAAAATACTAACTGGATTAAAGGGAATAAAATAAAATGGCTTTAATAAAATCACATTTTCTAGAACCGATTACAGATGATTTTGAGATGGCATACCATGTGCAGGAGCAGGTAGATGGACTCTCGGTTTTTGACTTCCACCCGTTCAAAGTTTTGTCCCAGCTGAAGCAAAGTGGAGGAAGCCAGCTGTGAGAAGACAAGGGGGCAAAAAGAGACGCATAAGGCAACGAGAACGACTTTGTAGTACTAGTCATCGTCTGAACTGGGTCAAAACATTATCTTGAGAAAGCTTCTTTTTATCTTAAGTATTTTCAGGGCAGTTTATAAAAGAACCCATTTTTCCTTTGCATCATTGAATAAGTTGAGGCTTTATTCAAATTCAGTGTATCCACAGAACCTCTGAATCTGTGTGCCCTCAAGTCTTCAGTGCTTGGTGTCTTTCAGTTAAGCAATGCCCAGACGTTGAAGACAAGTAGTGTTTAATTTGGTGTTTTTTTTTTCTCAAATATTTTTCATCGGGATATGTTTTAGAGGCCTTAGCTCCAAACTGTGTTGTGTATTCTGATAAAAAATGGAAAGCTTGTAAGTAGCCTGGCATGAGAACCACTGTAAGTGACCCATACTGTATGCCCTGTGAGTTCTCCTGGAAGTTCCCTATATTGACAGTGCAAGAACCCCTACGGATAACTCACATGTACAATGTAAGTAACCTACAGTTAGCCTGTAAATACATCGTAGATAGCGCAGAGATTACCTGTAAGCACCCTGTAGGTTCGATAGAGGAACCTTAACTTCAAATATCACTGTAGGTAACGCAGAGGTAACCTTGCAATTTCTCCTGCAAGCATCCCCTGTGTGTCTTCTAAGCACCTTTTAGGTTGACCAAAGATCACACTCTGGGAGCCCTATAAGGAGTCCATAAGTACCCGATAGGTATCTGCTAAGCACTTCATGATGTACCCGGGTATGAAACCCAGAAGTACCCTAAAAGTTGAATGTGGGCACCTTGTTGCTATCCCATGGATATCAAAAGAATAAAATGTTTGCTGCTTACCAGGAGGAACTCTTTGAGCTGCTGCTCGATGTTTTTGTTCTGGACGGTGAACATGGCAGCAGCCAGCTGATTGATCGCTGCAGCTAAACAGTGGATGTTGTTGTTGTGACCTAAGAAGAAAAAAAATGACCGGGTAAAAGCATGTCTGCTACTTAAGCCTTGGTGATGGGATTTTTTTCTTTTTTTTGTGTGTGTGTGGCTGGGGTGATTGGACAAATCTACTTAATGAACTGTAACTCTTAATAGGAAGCTTGCTGCTGGGCATATTTCCACAGGATCACAGGGTTAATTTATTTCAGTTATGTCAATGGAAAGGAAGGACAAAGAAAATAATCAGAGACTAATGCCACTGTATGCCGTGATAGAAATCTTGGCAATTTGCTGCTCTTAATGTTTCAGTCTAGGCTCAAAGCCAAGTAGTTAGTGTCAGCAGGGCTGCATGCCAGGAGTAACTGCATCGATGCACGTCAACCCGAGTTATCTGTAAACGAAAGCCTCTCAACAAAATCTGTTTCTTATTAACGTACAGGCTTTGCTCCGGACCGTGTCAGACTGGAAAGTATGATGCTAGCCTTTCAGGGTGGAGCACCCATTATATACACTATCAGCAGCTGGTGAATAATTGCTCGAGGAACAACTGATTAGTGTTTACTTGTCTGTCTGGAGAGTAATTACTGTCAAGCAAAGTATGTAGCAGCTGAATTGAGCAAGTGATTGTGCACCTCCGTGTTCTCGGCTGTACAGGGAGTTGGGGTCCAGCGCGAGGGTCGGCAGTGACACTGCGACGTAGACCAGTAACAAACGAGAGAGCTTGAACTCTTCTTCCACCGAACTGTTATCTGCAACATTTGGACAGGATATAATTGTAAAAGTACAATTAGTCCGTGTTATAATTAATGATTTGTACCTTGGCGTGTTGTGTTAAAAACGAGAAGTGACATTTTACCTGTTTGCATGTTGCTGATAGCCGCAACAAGAGCAGGGTCTATATCACATTTCAGTCCTGCTGCAGAAGCCAGCTCAAAAACACTCATAGTCATCTGCAGGAGAAAGAAAGAAAAAAAAATTCACAGGAAGTTCATTTAACCTGTCACAGGCAGAACAGTTTCCTTTTATTTCTCTTGCTAGCAGCACTGGTTCACTGAAACTCCAAGTGTTTACGGTTTGAATGCCATAGTGCCAAAGCGTATCTTGTTGGAAACCAAAGTCAAATTCCTTGTTTGTATCCCCAAACTTTGTGAATAAAGTTAATTCTGATTCTGATTAACAGCCAGGGGATGGGAATTTGCACATTTTCTTTTTCTTTTTTTTTTGTGACAGAAAAGTGAGCACACCATTTCACCATTTGGTCTACAAACTGACACTAAATAGATGGAAGGTGTCTTTTTATCTTGACATGTGACTTGTTGGCCTGTTTCTGGTTGCATGTGAGGTCGGCCTGTCTAGGCAGAATGTTTCCACTGATGTGGTTCAGAGTGCAGAGCTGCAGACTCTCTCTCACGGAGGCATGAGAGGGCTGCTGACGTCTTTGGGGTTATCCTGGCCCAGGCTGTGGCACGGCTGTCATGCCTTACTCAGAAGCCAGACGTAAGTAAGGGGCGGGAGAGTTCATGAGTCACCGTCACGACGTTTGCCCCAGAGGGAGATCAGGAATTAAGTTTGGTGGGTACAGAGGAGCCGATACATCTGATTCCTCTCAGGCTACCAAGATCAGATTATCTTATAAATATCATCCATTGTTTGAAAGTATTTTGCATCAGACCAACGCTAATTTCCACGACATGTCATTTCGCTTCGCTCATGGATCTAAGGCAGCAACTTAAAAAAACAAGCGTTTGAAATACTTTTAATAACCTTACATTAAAATTAAGTAAAATGGTATTCTTTCCTATGTTTCTCAACTTATGAATACCTTTTTTAAAATCAGGACAACTCGATAACAGCTGTTTTTACCTTGATGTCAGTTTCGGGGGAGATGAAGTCCTTCAGACATTCGATGGGTGCCATCAGGAATGGACAATGTTTTCGCAGGATCTAGATTACAGCATCACAATATGGTCACAAGTAAGTATTGTTCATAGTTGTATAATCAAGAAGATGAATACCTAAATGAACACATGTAAAAATAGGTGTTCCACAAGTATGACAAATCTACATATTGGGTTTCTGAGACTAATTCCTCCATAAAAGAAAATCTAAAGTTTAGAGATGTCTTCAGTTTTTGCTTTTTTTGTGTGACATTTTTCAGATCATTAAACAAATATTGCCAGACAAAAATGCGCAGAGAAAATACAAAAAGCTGTTAACATATGATAACTTCATGGATTTTGGGAAAAAAACTATACAAACTAACTGATAAAGGATTTTTATAATGAGCTGTAAAGTCATAAAATTACTTAAATCTACCGTGCCTGGCAACATGACGTAAGGAATTAAGATATAAACAAAGTAACACACCATGCCCTATTCAAAATAAATTCAAGAACTGACGACAAACACAGTTTTTGTGTAATGTTCTGTTTTGGTTTAGGTTTATTGTTTGGCTAAGTTAGTTCTCTCCTGCCTCTGGGTTTATTTCTATTGTAGGTTCTGTCTTGTTTTAGGTGCCGGTTTAGTCTGTGTGTTGTTTTAAGTTATCCAGTCTTTGTATTAGTTCTTATTTTTGCTCTGTGCTTTGTGTTATCCTCAGTCTTAGGTTTATTCTTCTGTCAGCGTCATTATCGCTTCCACCTGCCTATGGTTAATTAGTTCACTCCGCTCACCTGTTTGTCTGTTTATTTAAGCCTCACTCCCGTCCTCAGTTATTTGTCGGTTCGTCACACTCACATGCTTATGCTTAGGCTCCCGTTCCTCCACGTTTTCACGCTCTGATTTTGGTACCTTGTTTCTGTTTTGGATAACCTGTTCTGTTTGTTCTGCCCAGTCTGTTCGCCTGTTCCCGTCAAGTGTGTCTGGATGTCTGCCTTACCCTTGTTTTTGGATCCTGTTCTGTTCGCCTGCCCTTCAATAAACCCAGTTAAAGAAACCACCGTGTTTTGGCTGAATACCGGGTTCTGTTCCATACCATTCATCACACTTTGAAATCTTTTAGTGTGGGGAGGGTTAAAAAGATAATTTTTTTTAAGGCTTTTGTACTCCTTTAATCAGAGCCATTTTCTACAAATGAAGATACCATGGCACAGTGGAGGACCTTCACAGGACGTGCCAAGAATGGAACAAGCAGTTTTCATTATCACCATCCTGTAGTTAACATTATTTATTTAAATAACGTTATTTATTCCTTCTTCTTCTCATATACAGTAATGATAGTTTAAGTTGATGTTCCCAAAGAGACCAGATGTACTGAGAGTAAGAGGAGAAGATGCACACAGAAAGGCCTGAGAAATGAAAGGTTTGCTCTGGAAACTTTCTTGGTCTGAAGTAACTATGACAACCTACCCACAAAGTCTGTTTCATGACTTGCTTTAAGACATTTCCTTGTTCAAAAAAAAAAAAGGTAAAAAAGATAAAAACTAATGATAAGACAATGTTGGTTAAAAATGTGAATACATTTCATTTTGATATTTATAGATTAAATTTCCCATGGGATGTTCGCATGATTAATGGTACTCCTTGGCTTTACTTCTTGAAGCTGATTTTTATAAGTCTGAATATATATGTTTAAACATTTTTGCACTCATCATCATATTCAGAATATGTACAATTTGATCTTAAATTTTGTGAGATGTGCAAAGCATTACATCTTTCAGACAGTCCATGGCCATGGATCTGAATGACAGGATCACGCCGATGATGGTCATCCGTTTCAGGACATTCTCTCCACCTGGAAGATCACAGAAAAGTGATCAGTATGCCTGAAAGGAGCTGACAGCCACATTTAGTCAGGCTCTTGCTCTGAAGTGCTGCAGTGTGGCTGAATGTGAAACTAGCCGGTGTCACTTATCAGCTTCGATCAATACTGAAAGTGAGAATATTTTACAGGATCAGTTGAAGCAAAGCTTGAAAGTGTAGCGCATGAGCGTAGGACCATTAAATTCATTGTCAAAAGAGAGTTTAGCACACATTAAAAGTGAGTCTTATACTTCCAATCTTTCAGTTCTTTTCTTCTTATACTTTGTGCTTTGCAGCTAACCTCCTGGTGTCCCTCTCTGTTATTTTTTTTCAATCCCTCAGCTCAATCTTCACAGCTCTATCTCTCACCCCCCTCTATCACCACTTCTCACCTGTCAGCCTCTTTTTTAGATTGACCATTTCCTCAGGCTTGTCAAAGTTGTTTTTCATCTGTACCAGGATGTCCATGTTCTCAATCACCATTTTCTGACAGAAAAGAATAAAGGGAAATAAGAGATGAAACCACCTTTAGGTTTGAGTTATAAAAAGCTATAAAAGTCATAGCCGTGACTGATCTCTTTGACAGTACCCCCTGCTAAACCTCGCTTCAGCCACAAGTGCGACATGGTGAGTTCTACACAGCACAGCAGTGTTAACTGGCTTCATGAAAGAAGAAATAAATTATTTTGCAAAACAACTGCAAGCTCAAACAGGTTAAGCATTTAATTAAGATAAAAATCATTCTAAATGCACAGTTTTCCACTGAGTGAAGTTCAATTTACTCCCCCTCAGATTGTCATGAGGGAGCTACTTATTTTCTCTGATCTCAAGTCCTAAAGCACATATTTGTCCATATAAGTCAGATTTTTGGTAGACTTGGGTGAAAAAAACAGGTTTAACAAAGTCTGAGCGCAATACTAAAAGTTAAGCTGATTACCTCTGAAATGGGGCATGATGAGAGTTTTCCGTTTCAGAGCAGCTGATCAAAGTAAGTTTGATCAACCGATTTAAGTGCGTGTGCAGAAAAGAAGGAGAAAAAAAGCCATGATTAATGGAGCTCAGATGCTTTAAGTAACCGTAGCACTGGGTACAAAAAGAGCAGATTGACTGCTTTATTGTATGATGGTCTTTTAAATAAGTGGATACATGAATGGATGTATTGACTATATTGCAAAAGGATTAGCAAATAGTTATTAACTCTTAGCTTTGAAGACGAAAAAAATAAATTATGAAATGGCACCGACATTGTGACAAATACAAAGAAAATAATTGCACTAATTTTACAACATTGCTATCATTATTTGGGAATAAAACAAATCAAAAGATATTTTACAGATTTCCAGAAGTAAATTTTTACGGCGTATTTTTTGGACTATAAGGCACACTTAAAATCCTTAAATCTTCACAAAAATTGATAGTGCGCCTTATAATTTGGTCCGCCTTATATATGATTAAAGTTGTGCTTACTGACCGATTTTATGTGGTAGAATGCACTCAAAAATCTGTTAAAATGTGTAAGTACACCGTTCCGCACAATGGATATTTGGAGCATTATTACGGTACACTGTGTCCCTACCTGATCGGACCCCTTAGCTGTCTACAAGACTGCCTGACTGTAATGTCGAAACTAGAAATGCATTCATGTAAAGCTTTCTCCAAGCAGGCGGTCACAAGGACTCACAGCATCATAGTCCCTCTCTGTTCTCACTGACAGGTGTGCGGTGGGAGCCTGCTGGAAAGGAAACGGCTCTAGGTGCTCAGCTAGCTAATCACACATTTTACATCCGTTCCGACACTTCGTCCAACTGGCAGAAAGTGTGGGAATTGTAGGAATTTGCCACAAGAAATGTAGGCAACAGTACGCTCGACTATTAAGGGTAAAACGTCCGCAGAGAGTCAGCACAAAGTCCACCAAGCTCACAGTATGCACACAGTACGCTCGAGTATGTGGGAGCATTTAGGCAGCCCGCACCCCAAGTACGTGCTAGCAACAATAAACTTAGTAAGTTAATTCAATATAAAAGTTACGTTTATTTTGGCTTTATGTTAGAAACAGAGCAGTGTAGTCCAACAATCCGTCCTCCCAACAGAGACGGATAGCTCTCCCTCTCAAGAGAGAGCTGTGTACGCGGATATTTTAATATTTAGTGTGCCTTATAATCTGGTGCGCCTTATGGTCCGAAAAATACGGTAAATCCTTTGCACTGCATCAAAGATGAGAAAAACAGAATTCGTTAGATGTCAACGTCTTTCATGTCTGTTACTGTAGGTTCATTTGCTCAGTTTTAATGGGAACGGAAGAGCTAAAGGTTCTTGGTTTGACTGTCTTTATTCCACATCACACTGTACCTTCAGCTCGCTGACTTGAGATGTTATGTGCCACATCAGGTTCTCCCCCAGAAACTTCAAGCCATATGGACCGATCAGTTCTGCCAGGGCCTGTAGCTCTGTAGAAAACATTTGATTAAGTTAACATTTGCACAGCGCTCAGAGATGGTGCAACAATGGTGAATTTAGAGCAGCGCAGCTCCAGTAAAGCGATACTGTTTCCTAACGCGGTGTTTTCACATGAATTCAATACGAAGCATGACTCCCAGTCTCAGCTTGCAAACAGTAAATTTGATCAAGAGCAGCTGAATCAATGAACTGAGAAAATTGTAGTTGTAAGAGTTTTCACCCAGCTCGACATGTGAATAAATATAATGGTTTAAATTGGAGGTAGGTAATGGACTAGGCAGAGAGGAAGAATAAATTTAGACAGCAGGGATGACAATGTATGGAGGCGTTAACTGAAGTACAGAGGTGTCCTTGTGATGCTTGCGCAATGTTCACGCTCGCCGGCATAAACATGAAAGTGTGTAGTAGAGAGAAAACAGCCTTCACAAGGAGCTCAACCACTGCTCTGAGGTAATGTGGAGGTGGAATGAGAAGCGGTGGGGAGGAGAGACACGAATGATGCTATTATAGTTATATGGAAGGGACAGAAGAGTTGGATAAACAATAGGCAATGCTGACATTTATGTGAACCAGGCAATGTCAGGATAAAGTGACAAGTGGTGAGAGAGAGAGCACAATGCACAATGCACAACAACACAACAACACAACTGCAAACTCCACATCCTCTTGAGCAGTAAAGCTCACTTTGCAAGCACACTATTGACCGAGATCTGCAAGTTCTGCTGTTTTCCGACAGTGAGTCATTTCTGGACCCTGTGGGCTCATGAGAACAGAAATTTTTTTCTGTCCTAATTAAATTATTATTTAAAGTAGGAACATTTTTAAATGTAAGACAAAGGTCTCTTCTGCACTTATTTCTTCATATTCCAACAGCTGTATTGAATGAAGTATTTATAAAAGTGCATTCTCTAAACACAATCCTGCAAAATATGCTTGATTTACTTGCCTTTCATTTATAAATTTCACGTACAACAGAGAGAAAAATGTTAATGAACTATGGCATTCGAAAGCAAAAAGAAACATTAAAGTCAAGGAAGAGTAAATCACTATTTCAAATCCTTTTAGCATGAGCTCTGGTATTGATTGTATCTTAGAATTAAAGAAAAGTGTTTACTGTAATAAGGTAAAAAAAAAAAAAAAATATATATATATATATATATATATATATATATATATATATATATATATATATATAATTTTTGCAGCCTCTTTTGTGAAAGTAATATCATATTTGCAGAATATGTAATCATAGTACTATGCAGGTACTGTAGGATTTGGGCCAAGGACTAGAGCCATCTTTTATGCCCTATCGTTACACACACCCCAAAGAAAACATATTCTTTCTACTTAAAATTAGCAGCGGTTGCCTGATTGGGTTGAAAGGATTGCCAAACAAATTTGAGTTAAATGATAAATGTATTATTTGAATAGTTTAACATTTTTATTTTAGTTCTAATTGTTTCTAAACACTTTCGTACCGAAAATAAACTGTTTTGGTGCTTGTCTAGGAAATTACTTTGCTTGTGTAAGGATTACGTTTGGCAGGAGATACAGAAGAAACGGAGTTCCCAGAGTAGTATTTTATTCATGCAAAAACTGCCACAGGAATTATGTTCTCTAACCTAGCAATTAAGTTTATCTTTAGTTTTATCTCTGCATTTATTTATGGCTCAAATATTAGTTTTATGTAAAAGCTTTATTGGAAGTATGCTGTAGAAGGTTTCCCTGGGCATTAAACCTAACAAGAAAGACACATGAAATAATAACAGTTATTGCATATTGGGAATACGGACATGTTGCCAGAAAAAAACGTCTTAGCTTTTACTGCCAGTAAGATTCATATGCCAGTTTCATGTTTGTAAGTCATTCGAGATTTGGGACTGACCTAATACATCTGAGAATTCCTCTGCTCTGAAGCTTAGTTCGTTTTCAGGACTCTGGCTGACAAAGCACTGCATCGTAGGACAGTGGACAATCAGGGAACTGCTTGCTTGACGTAAAAGAGCCTCCAGATACCTGAGGTGCAGAAAACAAAACATAAGAAAGTAGATAATGACCATTGATCTTCACAGGATGAGTCACAATAAAGAGAATAATTAAAAATAAATTCCCTGCATGACTCAGAAGGGCAGGAAACAATAAAGAGAAATCTTGATGGTTACACTTCATCCACTGTATATTTGAATCCATGTGTATGAACTACACTTGCTGTGCCTTGCAAAGTATTCAACTCCTGTGAATGTTTTCTCATTTTGTGATGATAGAGCCTCTAACTTCCATTTGCTTTGAAGGGATTTTATGTCATAGACCAGATAGATGCCAGATTGGAATGAGAGCATCTTTGAGCAGAAATTGTTAAGACTTGGCACAGCATCTCAGTCGTATTCAGGTATTTTTCATTGGGCCAGTCCAACACTTGCTTTAAAACAAACCGTTCTTTTAAAGTTCTAGCTGCATGTTTAGGACCCTTGCCCATCTTGAGGGTGAACCAAAGTTTTCCCAGGATTGGATTAGCTGCATACAGCTTCCTGTCAGCTGTGATCAGTTTTATTGTCCTTGCTGAAGAAATGCATCTCCACAGCATATTGGTGCCTCTACGATATTTAACAGTGACAGTGGCATTTGGTCCTCCGTGAAGGAGTGCACAACTAAAGGTCTTCCTGTTAAAATATTCTACCAACTGAGCTATGGATCTTCGCAGCTCCTCCAGAGTCATGTAGGGCCTCTTGGCAGCTTCTCTCAGTCTACGTCTCAGTAGGTTTGCTGTCTTTTCGCCATAATTTCTTTCAGTTTTCAATGATGAACTGAATTCTACTCTTTGAGAAAGCTTGGCGATATTGTTTTACAACCTTGGTCCCTTGGTGTTCATGTTGCCGTTTCTTCACTGATGATGTCTAACTAATCTTTCAGACCGTGACAGGACTGATATTTTTTTTTGACTGGAATTGAATTAGACCGCAGCCAACTATCAATCAGGGGACTTCTTAAGCGTATTTCTTGCACTGGATTTTATCTAGCTGAATCTGAGTAACAGGGGGCCACATGTTTCAGTTTTCTCTTTGCGAAAAAAAAGTGTTGTGAAGCATATATCCCTTTGCTTTGCTCATCTTTGTGTTGATCAATCAAATAAAATCCCCCAAAAAACTGTAATCAAGCCTCTGAGGGAGAGGAAAAAGAAGCACAAGGGGTATGAATACTGTTGCAAGGCGCTGTATTCCCACACCCACCAGGTTGTGTAGTAGTGTGTGAGCGTCGCCCCTCCGTGGGAGTCCAGCGGCTGTGTCTGCTGCAGCAGCACGCTCTTCACCAGCCGAGTGACGTCCACGTTGATGTAGCTGGAGAGGCAGTGCATGCTGGCCGTGTAGGACCTTATCCCTGCCAGCAGGTCAGAGGGACGTGTTATCTCCTGGGTGGTCTGGTTGTAATTGGTCATCTTGATGATGATTCTGGTGAAACATGTTTAAACGGTGTCACTTGTCAGTGGGCTGACGGTTCTCAGATGGGATCTTAAAAGTGGTTAAACGAGCCATGGTGGCTTGGCAGTGCAGGTCAATGACTCTGAGGCTCCAGGGCTTCAGAGGAAATTAACTTACTTTTTGTCAAGACCTGTACTTCTTTCACTTTTTCTCACTTATTTTATTTATAGCTCGAGCCACAGAGACCGATTGCTGGTCTCTGTGGCTCGAGCTATAAAGTATGCTGCTACTCAAGGGAACTCATTTTGATGTGACAGGGCAGATAGTCATCAACTATGACTTAGAGACAAAACAGAACATATCCAGAGCATCAGGAGGTCACCCTGGGACCCAAAGCTTATATAAACAGCCAGGGAATGGCATCATGGATCTCTGCCTGGATATTAAACTGTGTTCAACACAGCTTAGCATGAAGGAATCAGAAATCATGCCAGACTACATCACTATGGTGAAGAAGACATTTCCCCACGATGACTGATTATTTGGAGGTGTACTAAAGAGAGGGAAAGAAACCATTAAAATAAAAAAATGGAGGATAGTTTGAATAGAATGATGGGAAATATGATTCATAGTTTAAGACTGCCATGTCACATCCTGCTCAGAGCCACACGATATTGTATTTCTAACATCTTTACAGCTTCTGTTTATTATGAAGGTCAATTTAATGTGTGGGGAGATTGGCAAAATAAAGACTGCAACCTTGTGGAGTGACAGAACACTCAACGGACAACGTGTTCCTTCTTTGCAAAATGTTACTTAAGGGACTTTTGATGTATTTTTAGGATTCATTAAATCATCCTCCTCTCAGAGGTTTTACTCAGCTTACTCCGTCAGACGAATCTCCAGCTGGGAAACGAGGAACTCTGCTGGAACGACAACATGTTCAAAGACCATAAAGTCGTTGCCGAGACTGTAGGAGGAGCAGAGCTCTGTCAGCATCATGTGCATCTTGTCCACGCTGGAAGACAGAGAGACAGAGGGAGGACGATTCAATTCTCTAGGAGGTTAGGAGAAATATTTTAACTATGACTTCAGTACAGACGTTCATGTCACACACAAATAAGGTAATAAAGAGAACTGAGAAATGACGGCATGTTTTTAAACTGACACAGAGGGGAGAAAAGCGACAGGATCACATTTCTCCGGACATAACTAAGGAGGTGGCCAGCTATAAACAGAAAGGGATCAAATTAAAAAAAAAAAACATAAAAAAATAAATTACACTGCCAGAACAATTTTACAGTACAGTTTCATCTAACAGGCAGATGAGTGTTGTTTCTCACTTTTCTTGGCTTAAATAAACCGTCAACTTCGTCTAAATCAACTTGAAGGGTAGTAAAGCTCAAAAGCAGCTTCTAGGTAAGAGCTTTTTAATTTTGTTTCTTTAGCAATAATCAAAAGCAAAACAGTGTCCTAAGAAGAAGATAAATTCTAATTCTAATTTTACCACCAAAAGGTAAAGGTAAAATTAAAATGTCTGAGTTTACGGTAAATGGGTGATCCTTTCTGACTAAACCGTAAAACACCTGATTCAAGTCGAACGCACATAAGCCTCATCAAAAGCTTTTTATTAGAAAATTTGCAATTTCTTGAAAATAAATATTTATCAAAAATACATTCAGTGGTAAATTTTTACAAGAGAGACTCCGCTCATTTCCCATAGCACAGTACAGAAGTGCAGGTAATTTGGGCACTTGAAAGTTTTTGAAGGAGTTAGTTTTCTGATGCTCATTTTCAAATCCTATCAACATAGAATAGATAGATCCTACTATCTCGTAAAATAAAGGTGACTGTATGCTGTGGTTTTCTAATATTGCAATCTAATTTACAACTTCTGATTTGGCAGTTTAGTAAAGCATTATTTAATGATGTGTTTAAGAAATTCTGACCAAATTTAATCATCATTAAATTATAAAAATGATTTTTTTTTTACGCTGCAACCTGAACTGAAATATTCTAATTACCACATTGATTCTTCAAAAATTGCTTTTAAAATTTTATTTCAACATTGCTGGACCACAGAAGAAAGGATTTACCCAACATCCCAATTAAAATGCCACTGATAATTTTAAATAATTTTCTGTTTTCTTTTTCTTGAATAATCTGCAATTTTATATCTGATTTTATTCATCTTCAGAGGCTGATAGATGTTTTCCAAGAAACATCCATAAAGACTTTGTTGTCTGTTTTTAATTACTACTCTCTCAACAAACACACACCACGACTGTGCAGACATATCCAAATTCAAATCACAGCTCACATCAAATCTCTTTAGAATTGCTTTTAATGTGAGATTTTTGTCCTGTCCTATCCTTATCCTGTGTTTTTCATGTCCAGGCTCATGTATTTCAGTGTCTTGCTTTTAGATGTTGTTTTAAGTCCTGTGTTTAGTACTTAAGTGTTCTGATTTTACATTTTTATCTGAGTTTTGATAAAATGTATTGCTGTTGTTCTTGTTATTTTAATCACATAGTACATGAAACCTAGTATCACCTTTTGTGAAAACAAGATTTAATACTGAAATTTACCTTGATTGGGACATTTGTAAATGAGCTAGTAGTATCCAGTTTACTCCTTTTGTAAAAGTAATAATTTGAAATTTTTGTCATCCAGAAATCTGTTTTCTGAAAGCAACAAATAATTTTGTCTCTTGTGTGCAAGGCGTCAGCTTAACCCATCTGTAAGTGTAAATAGTTTACATACTGTGGTTATACTTTAAAAGTGAGCAGTGTCTAAGTCTCCTTGTGGTTCTGTTATACAAGTAAACTTCTTTAAAGTGTGAAACTGCAATAAACCCTTTATGTGTGGCAGAATTGCAGTTTATCAGTCTGACTTATGGTCTGACTTATGGTCTGACTTATAGATGCTTGATTGAAGATGCCTATTAAATCAAACATCCACCTGCTCAAATGTTTGCTGAGTTATCATGTTTTAATAATTCTGCATTTTTCTACTCATTTGTCACTGTGTGAAAACTTATCATTGTTAAGGAAAACATGGTAAAAGCTCACTTGGTGGCCACTGTCCGGTCTTTTCTCAGGCTCTCAGCGCCTGGTTTCTCTTTTTGGACCTCTCCTTTCTTTGGCATAGGTTTCTTCTGCTTTCTGTAGCGAGCAGCGCTGATGGATTCAGCACAGTGCTTAGGCAACAACTTATCCATGATGTTAATTGGGGCAAAGACGGGGGGAGGCCAGGAAAAGGGGAAGAAAGAAAAGGGAAGATAAAGTAGAAGAATTAAACCTGATGCACCAAAGAGCATTCAGCTTGTTTGTATTCACATTTGCTGGAGATAAATATAAAAATATGCTATCTTAACATGTTAGGGAATCAGAGACTCCAGACAGTAAAAAATCCACTCTTCTCAATTTAATAAATTCTCAGGACTGCTCTCTGCCTCCAGCTAAACACACCGAAGCTGAGCTGCGGTTAGTTCGATTATGTGTGGATACGGACTTTGGCAGAAACGTGCGGTGCTGAATAATTTGTTTTTCTGAAAGATGAAATAGGCTCCACCTGGTCACTGAGATTGCGCTGCTCAGCACATATCTCCAGCACAACACTGCCCGTCTGCTTTGCTATCTGCTCCAAGAAGGTCACACACAGGCGCAGACTTCGCTTTTCCAGTATCGCCGTCTGCACATAAACACAAAACATTAGTGAATAAAGGCAGAGTTCAACCGTGCATGAGCAGAGGAGGATAAATACTTTGCACACTATTTAATAATCCATCAGAAAGCCAATATCCTTCAAAAAAAAAAGCAAAAAAGATGACAGAAGAAACAAATGTAACAACAAATATGTGTATTTTAGTTTTAAAATGTTTTTAGCAAAGCGATAGTAATTAATTAACATTCATATGGAGTGTAATTTATTGTCCTAACTGTTGTCATTGATGTATTTCAAACCAATGACAGAATACTGACCTCTTCTGGGCAGAGAGGGTGTCCACACTGACTGAAGTGAGAACAGACAAAAGGGAAGGACATGAGGTATCGCTTCATGGTCACCTCCTCGCTGCTCTGGGTGAACATCTTCTCAAAGACACGAGGGTAGAAGCTGGGAAAGAAGTAGAAACAGCAGCCCATGAAGATACAGGAAATCCAAAGCAGAAAAAATCAGAGCAGAGAAGAGACTGACCAGAATATGGAGAGCTCAGATGTCTCATAGAGCATTTCTTCCACATTGTCCACCATCCTGGTGTGAAACTGGATCATGTTCATCACTTTAGCCAAGTCAGGATAGTCTTTGAGTGGAAGAGGTGCCTTATTTACACTCGTATAGGCCTAAAGTCAAAACACAAACCTTGTTTGTTAGAAACATGGCGTTGTCTAACAGTTTTTAGTTTTTTTTTTTTTATATTTAAAACACAATAAAGAAGAAACCTGAAGTCTTAGCCAATCCATTCTTATTCCTCTGAGATCAAACTCCTCTTTGTTTTCCACTGCAGAGAAAAACACACACATTAATTGTGTTTTACAGTATGATTTTCTAAGGTAACTTTTAAAGCTTAGGTATGAACTGCAAATGCAAACAAAAATGTTTGTATATTTCCAACATCCCACAATAAAAATAAATAAATAAATAAAATTGTGATGAAAAGTAACAATAAAAGTTTCAATCTTGGATCACTTTACTGAATTTGTTTGTAGCTCAATGGAGGACTTCTTGCTCCCATATAATCCATTTGTGTGTTTGATCCTAAATTTCTTTGGAGTGAAAACATATGTATCAAAGCGTGCATAGAAATTGAAAATATATTCAATAAGAATAAGAATATCTAAAAATATTGCTCGTGTCATGTCAAGAGGTAATGTGAAAATTATCTCTTGAAAAATAAAGATCTTTGAATATTAAAAATCTTTTTGATTATGTTAGTGCTTGAAAAGGTCTTCCGTTCTGGATGTAATTATTAGTTTTTGGCATAAGGATGCATAACATTAAGGCGTTACGATTTGTGGGAAACTCAAACATCTGTCAAGACTGTCCGTTCGCACTCACTGTCGGAGGTCAATCTGACTTATCTGACCTTGTCTGAGTTTTAATAATCAGGAGGTTTTTAAATGGCTCATTTTCCAGACATTAACAAAACATTTACTTTTTGCCAAAAAAAAAAACAGCTGGATGGGTTTATTTGCGCTTGTGCTGTTTCTAGGAGCAGTAGAGACTCAAATATAACTACAAATGCATGTAAAAAGTACATTTTGCACTAAAAGTCCCCTTTTAGGAAATATAGCATCAAGAGTGCCACCAGGAATGTTGGGTCCCATGACAAAAATAATCTACATTGTTCCAAAATCTATAAATAGATATATCCATACATAAGTATATATAAATATTTAATGCTAATTAGTAAATCATTGTGTTTGAAAAATTTGTGAAAAAAAAAAAAACTAAACAAAAAAAATTTGAACTACATAACAAAACGGCCCAGGCCTGTGGTTTAGTTGAACTCCTCTTTAAAATAAAGTATTTCAGTCCTTCATGTTTAATATTTTCTATAGCGATTGTAAAATAAAAGACGATATGAAACATCAGGGGGGAGATTTTGGGAGGCTACTGTTTTCAGTTTTTTTTTTTTTTTTTTTAGAAACATGTGAACCACAGATTAAAATTTAAAAGAAATGTTAGTCAACAGTCTTTCCACTATGTTCACAATAGCATTTTGTCAATATAAATAGGGAAATAACCTGTTTTCTGAACAATGTTTACAATGCTTACCTTGTTTAACAGAAAGAGCAGAAAGGGTTGAAACAAACGAGCTCATCAGAACGGACTCCTCCTCTGGACAAACATATATGTTCTAAAGTGGAAGAAATGACTCATTGTTAATTGTTTTTTAATATAAATCTAACATATATCTCCAGGGATATTCCCAATCCTTATTTATTTCCCCTGTTTTGACCTCAGAATTTATAAAGTATGCATGTAAATGCTGCTAAGGTAATGTACCTGTATGGTGTCATTGAGAAGCAAGGCATCAAACTGTGCCAAGTACTGAACATGGTAGCGCTGGACCACATGGTTGTACTTTCTCATCAGTCCCCTTAACTTCTCCATATGAAACAGCAGCTCAGCCATCTGACTGAAAAGAAAACACAGAAAAAAAAAAACCTTCTCAGACTCAGGATCCTAACCCGTAATGCTTTCACGGCGTCATTCAGTCTCATCTACACTGTTTGAGATAATGATAATCAGCTGCTGCTCTTACTGAGGGTTCATGAAAATCAAATAATTAAAAGAGGTTTATAGATAGTTAGGCCTCATTTACTCCAGTGACGGGGCTTTCTGTGAGACAAAACATAAGTTCATGGCTGCCAGCATGTAATTGAGGCAAACAAGGGTTAACTTCCTGAGTACCTACTTGTCGTTGTAGTCGTCTAGAGTCTTCATCTTTGGCATGTTCTCTGAGTGTCTGACAAGCCACAGGACCTCGTCACGGGAAAATGACAAAGCCATCATGACAAATAGGGCCTTTGGGATTAAATTGGACCCAAGAGCAGAAAAAAAGAGACTATTAGGAAAGATCAACTTTTTTTTTTTCTGGATGGAAACTGGATCAGCTAAAGTAAACAGTTTAGTCCTCCAGCTTCTCAAACATTTCCCACCTTTGGTCCAAGAAGTCCAGGTTCATCTTCCAGAACTTTGAATAATTCCTTCAGCGCTACTCGCAGAAAATGCCTCCTCTCTCTGTGTATAGCTCCACTGATAACAGAAAATAAAACAAATCATTAAGAGCGAACTCATGGCACCGAATTGTTTCAAAAACCCAAAGAGCAACATATATTTTACCAGTTGGCCAGAACGTATTCACGACACTCCTTGATGTCTGCAATGCGCTTGCTGTATCTGATCAAGAAAAAGAAGGAAGCAGTAACAAACATATTTATTGTCTAATAGATGGATGACTGAGATTACTCAGAAGGTGTCCGAGTCTTAGATCTATTCCCGGCTCTTAAAACATTAATTTAGTTGAAGCATTAGTCTTTATTTTATAATATAATGAGAAGTTTAATGTGGAAGTAATGCAGTCCTGGACTCTAATCTATAAAATACTGTCATCATCAAACTATAAATCATGTCACACGTTTCCTGTGAAGAGAACTATTTATAATTGCTTGTCATCTTACATTTTCTTCATTCCCAAAATGTAATCTTTCTATATGCCAAAGCTGTCAATGTGGGAGGAGTGAATAAAAATGAATGAGCTTAGTGCGTCACATGAATTAAAAAAAAAAAAGTATTAAGTTTGTTGCTATTATCTAAAAAAAACAGATAAGTACAAAGTACTTTTTAAATACTTCAGTCAAAGATTTCAAAGGGTGGTCAGATGGAGGGGGGGGGGGGGGGGGGGGGTCCCTTGGGATGGCACATTAAAACAGCAAAGTCATGACAGGATGTGCAAAACTTTTATAAAATCGTTGCCATGTGTAATGTGTCTGGAGCGACTGATGGATTAAGTATTTTAAATGAATGGCGGCAGGCTGTGGCTTGTTCCGCACAAATGATGTACAAAGTAAGACACAACGTGCTGTGCTGAAATATAAAGAAGATACTCCAGACAGCGATGGAGGGTATTATCTTATCAGAAGAAAAAAATTATCTTAACATTCTCAGTGTTTAAACTATGAAAGCATTTTATGTATTTATTTGTTGAGGGAAGCTGTGGAATAGTCTCAGCGTAGGAGTACAAGAATGTCCATAATAAATCTCCTCGTCATAGTTAAAGATAAATGTTAAATGTTTAAACACAACTAAAATGCTTAATTGCTACTGTTGGATCCATGAAAGCGATTAGAAAAGGAATCTGGATTTGAAGTAGTAGGGTAAGATTTAATTAGTTGATATACCGTACTTCATCCTACCCTATTTCAGCAATGAGCCAGTAATCTGTGAACAGTGTGAAACCTGTGTTGATTAAACATGTTATTTTTTTTTTTTTTTGCTTCTTTTTGCTCTTTTATTATGTTTGAAATAAACAAATAAAAACATTTAAATGAAAAGAGAAAAAGTCTCCTAAAAAAAAAAAAAAAAAAAACTCTGCACATAAGTCTAGTCCCTCTTGGTGGCGCCACTAATCAAAGCAAGTATCAAGAAGCTGAAAAGAAGATGAGAAAACTACACTTTAATCATCCTCTGTTTTTGCCCTGATTTCGTAAATGGGATTGTCCTGAACACATTATCTATAAATTTTTTCAGGGCTTTCTGTGGACTGATATTAAGAGAATCAGTGCCTCAGTGAGGACGTTGTACCCTTTTATGCCATCAAAGAGGTCCTCAGAGACTTTGTGTATGTTGAGGACTTCATCTCTGGTGAGGTTGAGGTAGAGGCCGCTCCGCAGAGCCATCTTCCAAAGCTCCTGGGAAGCCTGGTTTGTATTGAGACTGTTGTGGCACAGCAGGAAGCCAACTAAAAAAGAAACATCAGTAAAGGTCATCTACGTTTGGTATTACATAACTCTTAAATGTTGAAAATGCTGTACATATCAATTTCTTCCTTCTCTCTCACTTCTCTGGTTTCCCTCCTCACTTCCTTTCACTAGTGTTGAGATTTTTAATAATTACCAATTTTGACATGTTCTCACTAATAGTAGCAACAAGAATAAAATCATAATCTAAATAGTTTTAATAATTGCAAAAAACACTGTGCAGTCTTGCCCAGTTTGATCTTTATGGGAAAACAATCAGCTACGATTGCAATACTTCTGTAATTTGTACTCAAGAATGCCTTTTATTTTTGGCTGGCTAAGCATTTTTCTAAATGCCATTTAAATTTTTCTGTAAGTCTTTATTTACGGTGAGTTTCTAGTCATAAATAAATCTAAATGTATTCTTATTTGCTGTAAATCCATTGTAACAATCATAAATATATCTAAATGTATTCTTATTTGATGTAAATCCATTATAACAATGGACAAATAATGGATTAAATTTGAAACCCTCTTGAAAGCTTTTATAAATTTGATTTATAGTTGTGGAATTCTACTGGATGGTATAAATCTAATTTTGGAAATAAAATATTGCAAGAAAACCGCTTTGCATAAGCTTTATTTTCTGTGGGTCTTGCCCATATTTCCTAAAGTTAATTAATCCTAATTTGTAACCTATTCAAACCTGTGTCATGCATGTCATGCTGACATGTTTTGTACGTATAACAAATGTTAGTGTCTGCAGTTACTGTCATCACTGATATTTGTGTCTATTCAGACTTCAACAATGACTTACTGACGATCCAGCGCTCCATTATGTCCATAGACAGGTATTCACAGGCCATCTGTGGAGGATGACAAGCTCATTAAGAAGCAACACACTTTAACATTCCTTCTTTCAGAGTAACAAATAGAAAGTAGGCTGTCATGTGATGTTTTGAACTGCTTCCTATGACCATCAGCCACTTTCTGAACTCGAGGACATTTTGCCCCAGTTCCTGTGAGATGTTGGAGGTGTTTCTTACATGTACATGTTGCATCAACCCTAACAGCACCATTAATGACATCAAATTCTGAGCTTTAATTTAGGCAAGTGATTTCCTTCTCTTAGTTTTTAGCATGTCCACCAAGGATTCACCGGAATGTTTGGGGTCATTGTCATTTTGCTGGGTCCATTCCTGCCTCAGCTTTATTTTTTGGCAGCTGGTCTCACATTTTCTTTAAGCACCTCTTTTGATGAAATATTTAATTTCCTGTAGATTTTACAGCGGTAATGTGGTCATCAACAAAGTATTCCTAAAAGCTGACACTTGCTTCAAATTAGGCTTGAGGCTCTTTTCCTAAAATGTCTTATTAATAGTTGCTTATCAGTGTATGACCAGGGGATTTCAGACACAGTAAATATTTAAAGCTTCATTAGAACTTTTGCCTCAGCCATGGCGAGGAGAAGACATTAATAGTTTAAAAGATTTTAACTGCAGTGGTTTTATCGCTTTGATTACTACCCGCTTACTACCAGGCTGCAGGCTGCTCTGCCAGCGGAGGGAGGGTGAGGCTTGACCATTTTTCAGCTCCTTTCAGTGGTCACCTCTGTGAAAGCACCTCAATGCTCCCCCCAGATGCTTTATATAGAATGATGGGCGGGCAGCAGTGAAAGACAGAGAGCTGCTGCCTTGTACCGCATGAGGTGGATGGATAGACACTTCAGAGACAAAACTTAACTGCTTTCTGTGTAAAATGAGAGAAAGCCTTGATGAATCTACGAATATGATATAGCTCATCTTGGTAAAGGTTCATGGTTTGAAAATATTAAAATTGGATCTCGGTTCGACCCACTCTGTTCATAGTGGTCTTTAATATTTATGTGTTGCTCTTCAGTTTTCCTGGACTTTCTAGGAGAAAACCTATTTTCTCCTGGCTCCATGGCCAATCACTGAAAAGAAGTGTGTTCACTCTAAACTCGTCTCGAGTCAATGCGGTTTGGCCTTACTCACATGGATCTGAGCTGGCCCTGGAAGAAACGTCCCCACAAACACACAAAAGTGAGCGGAGCTGTGTGCTGCCATTACCAGCCAGTGGAACTGGGCCTCAAGAGACAAAACTGACCGGTTTCTTTCACGCTAATGACCAAAATCTGTTCAATTATATATTTCATTTAGAGTCGCTTATATAAACATTTCAGACTAAGTTACAACCTTGTAAACACAAACCGCTCAGTTTTGTCTCTTGCTCACCCTTAGTTAATGCACAATAAACAGTTATGAATGAGTTATAAAGTATTTACAGATTAATTAACATATCAGTAGGACAATAAAGGTAATTATATTCTATTTTATAATTCTCTTCACACTGAGTGTGTGAAAACCAAGTTAAATCCCTTGCTTGTGTGGACAACCTTGGCGAAGAAGCTGAATCTGATTTCAATCTTGTGTCCCTGATGCGATTCACCCGTCTTTCATTTGAAGTGGGAATAAATGGGAGATGTCTTAATTTACCTCTCACAAGATGTTAAAGGCCTTTTATTTGAATTTGGATTGCCTACCTACATTACTTTTTCTCTATGGTTAAACTCTGTTAATTAGCCATGTGTCAAATATGTTTGAATAACATGCAGGGTGTCATTTTTAACAAATGCAACTCCTTTTTAAAACTCTTTTTTTAACTATGTGCACCATGCTTATCTTATACCTTGATTTTTAGCAGTGAGTTTTTTTTGTTTGCTTACAAAGACCCAATCTTATTCTGTACTATTTTTAAGGATGGTGAAAAGCAATGAGATGGTAAACAAAAATAAAACAAGCAAAAAGATATGCAACACCTCCAGAGAGCCGAGAAAAACTTTGCCAACAACCAGTTTAGCTGAGACAGTGGAAGCAGTAAACAGGAACAAGTAACAGGAAGGTGGGCTCACAGTTTCGCAACAGGCTGGGTCCAGCATGGAAGCTGGAGTGCTGAGCAGGCTAAGGAGCTGGGCGCTCCTCCACTGCTCTGCAGGCAGGTTCCTGCGAGGGTAGACCATCTTCAGTGAAAGCAACGCTGCTGTCACAGACTGACGGTGGGGCAGAGGAGAAAAGAGCAATCAGAGGAAAACAACAACATCAATATCTTGAATTTGATCTATTATTTAACACAAAAAAGACACGTTTCATGAAAGGATTAAATCATGCGAAATTTGAAGTATGATAAAATGGAACTTAAAACAGGCAAATAGCTTAATTTTAAGACTAAAGCAGGTAATCCCATGTGTTAACAGGTTCACTGTAATTGACTAATCAAGAAGAAAAAGGTTATAGTATAGAACCATTGGGCGCAATCAGAACAATTTTATGCATTATTTGATCATTCAGAAACCAAATAACTGTAAACTGAATTTACCCTGGTGTGAGGCCCAAACTCCTCAGTTAGTTTTTTCCATGGGTGGTCGTACTCCAGAAACATCTGTCCAAGCCGGGGGTACGTGGGGTCACTGCAGGTTTGGTTGTGGCACACAAAAATGCAGTGGATTCCCAGTAGATTAAAAGAAAAAAAAAGTTAGCTCACTCTCACTCGTGATGGTGTAACAGAAGAGCAATACACCTGGAGATTATAGATTTTTTTAATTAATTTACATAACATTTATGTTATACAGGTATATGACAACTTTAGGAGCTGAGAGGGTTTAACTTTACAAGGTCTTAAAGTGTAAACAAGTCTAAACAGCATGCTCTTTGTGTTTGGTATCCATTTCTGAAGTTACGAAGTAACTCAATGTTTAGTTGTGTAAAAACGTATTTCCTTCAAACTGGAAATACCAAACAACCTGAAATATCACCCGGTTCTCAACAATGTATTGTAACAGACCTGTGAGGTATCTTTGTTTGGATCCATTTATATTGGCAAAATAAATAAGCTGCCTCATTTCTTCACAAAGTTTGCATGTTGTCTGATACATTTGACTTCCTCCGGTTTCTGTCAAGTCAATCAATGTGTATTTTGAATAAGTGGTTACAGATTTAAAGCATGGGATTAATGTCAGAGACCAACATACAGCTGAAGATCTTTCATTCACTTTAAACAAAATCTAGATTCTCTTAAATGCTGTTGACTTATGAAATGCTTTACATTATATATTTGTGGGGCTTATACAACAATGCAGTTTAGTTAAAACTAAATTGTAGGTGATAGGATTAATGCAAAACAGCTCTCCCACCACTTCACTGACTGTGTTTTCATGGAGATTAATTTTGTTCAATGACTCAGTGATGCTTACATGAGGCAAAGTTACAACCACTCCTCGTTTGTCTTAAGCAATCATGAAGCTGAAGGCTGAAATCCAAATTATTATTATCTTATTAAAAATATATCATAGCTTATTTCTAGAATACTTTATTTCTGCTGCACTACCTCAACATTATTGGTTCACCCCTTCACATTCAATTAATTTCAAGTGTGAAAAGAAGCCTAAAACCCCTGCTGGTACAAACAACCCATGAGAAGTAAGGCAGGTTAATGGATGGGATTCTAGGATCAATTGAGCACTTCTACACTTCTCACCTGCTCCCATTGGTCATCTCATGAGCACAGTTGAACATTCCTACCAAGGCCTTCTTGTCATCGATTCGACTGAGCATGATGAAGACAGACGCGTAGGTGGTTATCAGATCCAAGTAGTTTTTGGTGAAATCGAAGTTGAAAGCCTGAATTCAAAAAGGGAGCATGGTTCAGTGCATCCATCCATTAATTTTGTGTTACATGAATTTGAAAGAAAATACACTTCATTGTGAATTATTCAGCTGGCATCACACTTTTTTCTGTCTGACCATGTATGCTGGCATATAGAAAACTGTGTTCTACTAAGGTCTAAACATGAGGAAACAAGGTGGATTTTGAGGGGCAGTTAAGTTTGGTCACGTCTTTAAAGTACATCAGTCAATTTTGATGTGCTCCCATTCTGAATAGTGCAAATGTAGTGGGATAAATGGTGTGGGACGCGTAATGTTCCACTGTGTCAGGTACTTTTGTTGTGACCTCACTGAGTAGTTTTAGGTTGATGTTCCTCTTTGTAATATATAATACAGAAATAACAGAACATCTAATGTTCCAATTTTCTTGTTCCCATAAGATAAGATAAGATAAGATAAGATAAGATAAGATAAGATAAGATAAGATAAGATAAGATAAGATAAGATAAATAGATAAATAGATAGATAGATCTGCATCCTGAAAGTGAGTACATCTACAATATTCCTTAACAATTCAATATTTTAGTCTCAGTTACGACAATCTATAGTAGTGGTGGAAATGCAGTCTACATGTGATTTGAGAGCTGTATGAGCTCTGGAGCTCATTCAGCAGAATTAAAAAAATCTTTGCCTCCATGATTAATGTGGTAACCTAATTGTGATCTACAGTGTCAATGTATAGCAGGACGATGGTGCTACATTATTTTCCGATTGCATTAAATGTTCCTATGAAATGAATGACATATGCAATGGCGTAACAATGGTATTAGAAACTAGTCCCGATTTAAAATAAACCGTTTTTAATTGTATTAATATGAAAACATAGTAACAAAAAAGCACAGAATACAGAGCAGGATAAAAAAAATTAAAGAGTAAATGAACGTGGTCACTGAAACATTTCCAAGAAGTAGGAAAAAATTACATCTTTTTTTAATCAATGTGTAAAATGACAAGTTTTTTTGACAAAGCATCACAGCAGGTACTCACAATATCAAAGAAGCACTGACAGGCATCAATTGTGTTCAGCAGTTCACAAACATGATCCTGAAAGGTTAACAGAGAGCATTGTTTTTTTTTTTTTGGGAACAACAGTACTGACAATATAGTTCACTATGTGACATTTGTTTAAAAAGCATTCATAGCATGTCAGAAAAGTGACTATTTTTTATTTTGGAAAAATGTTGAGGAAGGGTCAATGGTTAAAAGATGAGGAGGAAAAAACTATAATCACCCTGAACTCTATGACATCCACGAAGGAGTCGTAGTAGCTCGCTGTGGCTGTTAGCACCTCAGATTTCTGACGCTGGATGCTGGTCAGGTTTTGCTGTGATACAGAATATTGTGAAAAAAAATAAATAAATAAATAAATAGAAGAATTACTGGTCAAGACTAAAGTGACTGAATTAATTAGCTCCATCCATACTTACAATGCTTCCTCTGAAGTCAATATTAGGAAATTTCTTATTGATATATTTGATTGCAGGTTCCATCGCTTTTTCAGTGAGGAATCCTGGACGCAGCTTGGGGTCTGCACAACACTGAAACAAAAAGCAACAAATTAATTAATTTATCTAAATAAATAATTTAAGGTCGCTACAGTTATTGTATAAGCAATGACAGCAAGCGATCACAACATTAACAATGAGGTTTTACCAGCTTCAAGAAAAAAAAAACTATCACTGCCTCATCAGCAGAAAGGGAAACCGTACTTATGCTAGTCCCAGGTTAAAAAACAATTGTGATCTTCAAGAACTCCATTGTTGTTAAAATGATTGTAAATATGTGAATAGTTCTCACTTCTACAATAGAGATGTTTGAAAATGGCAATAGATCATTAAATAGCATAAGCTTAAGTTAAACGCTAAAACAAATCCCACATAGTGTAAACAACTAGGCATGATCCGAAAAATGCAGTATAATTAATCAATATTTAGTTATGTAATACTATTAAAGTGTTTTATAGGTATAATATGGATACAATGGTAAAAAGTGTAAGCAAAAAAAACACACACACACAATGAATGGATAAATAAAGAATAAAAGCAAAAACAATGAAATAACACCATAAAAGTCAAGGCAAGGTAATTTGTGTAGCACATTCCATTAACAAGACAATTCAAAGTGCTGTACATGAGCAGAACATAAGAAAAGAAAACATACAGAAGATAGTACATTGCAGTGAAATAGTAGCAGTGCGTCAAGACAAACTGGACAACAAATTGGCCACTGATTCAGCCTCATTGCATTGATCTAATGCCTCCTATGTCTCGCTTTGCTTCTGAATGCCTCTTTACAAAAGAATAATATGTAAATCACTTGATCAAAACACCTGAATTGTGATTGGTGTGAACACACCTTAAGAACTAAATGCTGCTTCACCATGTTTGGTTCTGGTTCTGGGTATACAGAGACTTGAACCAGAAGACCTTAGTGGTCTGGGAATTGATACTCTGATAACATGTTTGTGATGTATTTAGGTGCTAAGCCATTCAGTGATTTATAAACTAATAGAAGTATAAGTCTATTCTCTGAGATACAGGGAGCCAGTGGAAGGACTTTAGAACTGGGGTGATGTGCTCTACTTTCTTAGTCTTAGTGAGGACGCGGGCAGCAGCGTTCTGGATCAGCTGCAGCTGTCTGATCCACTTTTTAGGCAGACCTGTGAAAACACAGTTGCAGTAATCAATTCTACTAAAGATAAATGCATGGATTAATTTTTCCAGATCCTGCTGAGGCATTAGTACTTTAACTCTGGAAATGTTCTTCAGGTGATAGAAGGCCAACTTTGTAATTGTCTTTAGATGCTTTTGGAGGTTCAGGTCTGAGTCCATCACTACTCCCAGATTTCGGGCCTGGTCTGTGGTTTCTAGCTGAAGCGACTGAAGCTGTGCGCTAACTTTTGATCTCTCCTCTATCAGCCCAAAAATTATTAATATCAGTTTTGTTTTTATTGAATTGAAGACAATTTTGGCACATTCCTGCATTGATTTCTTTCAAGCATTTACTCAGTGCCCGAATGGACCATAGTCACCTGCTGACATGGTGATGTAGAGCTGTGTGTCGTCTGCATAGTTATGGTAGCTGATGTTGTGTTTTATTGTCTGAGCTAGGGGGAGCATGTAGATATTGAAGAGGAGGGGACTCAGGATGGACCCTTGGGGAACACACTTTGATTTTTGTCATCTTGGATGTAAAGTTACCTACTGACACAAAAAAATCCCTGTCCTTTAAGTAGGATTTAAACCAGTTGGTTGCTGTACCAGAATGGCCAACCCTGTTTTCCAGGCGCTGTAACAGAATGGAGTGATCAACAGTATTGAATGCTGCACTGAAGTCCAATAATACCAGCACTGTGAATCTTCCACAGTCTGCATTTATATTGATGTCATTAAACACCTTGATAAGGGCGGTCTCTGTACTGTGGTGAGCACAGAAACCTGAATGGGATACGTCAAAGCGGCTGGCCTTTGTTATGATGGTGTATAATTGTTGAAACACAGCTTTTTCAATAATCTTATTGATAAAGGGGAGGTTTCAGATGGGCCTGTAGTTTTGAGGTAGTAGTCTTTCCAAATTGTTCTTTTTCAATAGCGGTGTGATAATTGCTGTTTTAAGGAACTGGGGGAAAACACCTGACAGAAGGGACGTGTTAATTGTCTGAGTCAAATCAGACGCTATGACAGGCAAAACTTTCTTAAAGAAAGCTGTGCTCAAAACATCAAGCAGGCAGGAGGAAGAACTTAGCTGCTAAACAATTTCCTCTTTTGTAGTCTATTTGGCTGAATTGGTACATTTGATCCAGAAATGTTCTAGTTGGAGACAACTTTGGTTCTGAACTTAATATGGATGTAGAGACTGCCTCTCTAATTTTTTGGATTCTCTCAGTAAAGAAGTTCGTAAATTCATTGCAGGCTCTGGTGGAACGGAGTTCAGAAGCCACGGACGCAGGAGGGTTTGTTGACCTGTCGACCGTGGCAAATAAGGCACGAGTATTATTTAGACCCGCTCTTTAAAAACATTTAAAAGTAGGCCTCTTAAACAGAACATTCAACAATCCTTTACATTTTAAAGAAAAGTGTATTAATTCTAATTACATTTTACTTTATTTTGTGTCTTTGTTTCTGTCAAACTGATCTGTGGGTGTCATCACTTGCAGCCCAGAATAACTGAAATTTCAGATGACAGACACCACTGACTTCCTGTTTGCACTTCCTTTTTGAAGAAAGAAGCTCACTTGCAGTTTGGAAACTGTACTGCCCACAGTTCGAAGCTAGCAAGCAGGAATTAGTACGAAACAGCAGAAAACTTGTCTTCGTTCACCTTTTTAGAATTTGGTCATAGTGCCAGATCCGAGTGCATTCAAAAAGTTATGTAGTGTTTAACATGACTGTTCAAATACATGCTATAGACTCTACTCTGTTTCACTATAATAAGTAATATGCCCAAAAAATAAGAATCTACATACATTCCATTTGTTTCGGAAATAAATAGTTGTAACTAAACCAATAACAGTTTTGTAAAAATCCAAAAAGAAGTGAAACTAAACATTTGTAAGCTACCACTGAATAACAGTGATGTTCAAGTCATTAACCATCCTTACTTTGTAGTGCAACTTTGTAGTTTAATTTCTAATAAAATACTTAATTAAAGTACATTTATTGTAGTTATTAAACAAATAAGTGTAAATATAGGGAGTTCCTTATTTCTTGTCTTTGCTCTTTGTACCACATGCCCATCAAGTCTTCCTTACCTTTTTAATGTAGTTCAACCGTATTAAAACCCCGTTTCCTCTCTCATTGAGGATAGTGAGTTTTTCAGCCAGTTTCTGTTGGTAATCCATGGTTCAGGGCAAACAAAACTTCTCCCACTGTTTGAGCCCTAGCCTCCTGGTTCTATGAAGAAGTTGAACCCACAGAAACAAGTGCACTCAGAGCCTCACCCTGTCACTAAGTCACATGGGACTGATGGGGGGAGGTGGAGCCAAAAGTGTAAAAACCTCAAAGACTGCAGCTCATAGGACGATATGTAAAACTCACACAGACTAATCTGCTAAAAAATAATTAAAGAATTGTCTGTTATTGATCAATGGTATTACAAAGTCTAACATGTCAAAAACTTCCTATTGTGTTGGAGATTAAATGTACAATGATCAACTGGTGCAATGTAAATGTATCACACAGTCATGCTTCCTCAAAACTAAATTTACTCGGCTGTGTTTCTTTCTGGAGGCACACACTTCCCTTTATATTTTTTTTTTTACAATAAACAGCATATGTTGTACAGTCCTTGCACATATATTTTTCTTTATTACATACATGTAATACAGATCATTCTTTGCTCTTTGGCAATATTCTAATTTTTTGAGAAACTGAATTTGGGGTTTTCATTAGATCTAAGCTAATTGAAATCGAAAGAAATAACAATTTCAAATATTTTGCTATCTGTGTAATGAATCTATATATGATGTGAGTAACATGTTTTGTACTAAATCACTAAAGTAATTAACCTTTTTGATGATATGGTACGTTATTAAGCTGCATCAAAGCAGGTCCCAGAGCACAAATAATGTTTTCTCTTAAACCACAAGATGGCGCTGTTTAATAACTTTAATAAAGTTTCCTGCTTCAGCAACCAAATGGACCATGTGAGAAAGGCTCTTTATAGTGTTATGAGGTTGGCTCAGTCAATATAAGTCAAATAAATAAAAATTAAAATAGAGTGCATTATTTGATCTACCATGGCATTTTAACAATTTAAATCTCTTAAAATGTTGTTTTGCTAACAATGGTTATCCTTTGATTGGCAGCTAATATCCAGTAAGTGTTTTTGATATCCTCTGGTATGTGGAAAAAGGTGCCCTGAGAGCCTAAGTGAATTAAGGAGGTATATAGTGCTGTTTCTCCCTGTGTTCGTTTTTGACACACTTAAATATCATAAAATAAATGTTAACATTAGACACATGTAACCTGGGTAAATACAAGTATCAGGTTTCAAATCATTTCATTCAATAAATTGGAAAAAGTATCAAAACCAACACGGAGCTGAGAGAAATGTAGACAATGGAGGTCCAAAAGTTACCAGACCTGAGAACATCACTTACATGAAATTGATTAACATATCTCAAGACGCAACACAACAACCCCCGATCTAAGGAAGATCAAAAACAAATAAAGTAATTGACATCCACGAGTTTGGAACAGGTTACAGAGCGCTATCTAAAGCTTTGGGAATCTAACAAACCAAAGGCATTATCAATAAAATGAAAAACCATAGAACAATGGTGAACCTTCCCAGCAGGGGTGGGGATACCCAATTTACTCCAAGAGTGCATTATGCAGGAGGTCAGAAAACAATCCACAACAGCATCTGAAGCATTGTAGATCTCAGTAGCCTCAGTTAAGATTTCATGATGCAAGCAGAAGAGACGGGGTAAAAACTGTATCAATAGGGGAATTCCAAGGCCAAAACCACTGCTGATCAAAAAATATCACAAAAGCCTGTTTCACATTTATCAAACACATCTTGATGGTGTCCAAAACTTTTGGGGAAATATTCTGTGGACTGACAAGAAATCTAACGGAGCATCTGACGGAGCATTTCAGAAAAAAAATGACATACAGACAGTTAAACACGGGTCATGGTGGAGTTTCTTCAGGACATGGGCGACTTGTAACCGATTGAAGCATAAACCTTCCTAAAAGGTGCAGCAATAATCCAGCACACACCACCAAGTCACCCTCTAAATGGCTCACAAAACTAAATGAATGAAACATAATGAAGGTACTGAAGTGGCCTAACCAAAGTCTGATCTTAAATACAATTGAAATGCTGCGGGATGAGCTTAAACGCATCACGTTCCCCAGGTGTTTTGCTTATTGATAGTTTAGGTTCCATGGTATCATGCAATCTTGTCAGTCTTTCACAATTTTAGTATTGTTTATTTGTCTGTAGATAATCTTCCTCCCTCCTTTCCTTTCCTTTCATTATTCAATATTCTGCCCATTATGGATTTAGTTAGTTCTTGTTTCGGTTAGATTTCTATTTTCCTGCTTGTCTTCAGTTCTGTTAGTGAGTTGATTTTGTCAGTGTCTGTTTATTTCATTGTGATGTTTATATCATTGTTAGGTTCTGTTTTCCTACCTACCTCATTGCTCTCCCTCTCCTTCAGCTCATATCTGTCATTTCATCCACCTAAGCTAATTACTTTCACCTCTCTGTTCTCCTCTCATATTTATACTGCAGTTTTTCCCTCAGTCCTTCTCAGAACCTCCGGTATGCTCCCTTTGTTTCTGGTTTTTGCCATTGTCTTGTCCGTAACTTTTGTTATCACCTTCAATATATTGTCATTACTCATTATGACACTATGACAAAACAGGCTGATCCTGCTCATAAACCTTCCAACATGACTGAAATACAATAATACTGCAAAAATACGTTCAAAATTTCTCCAAAGCAATGTAAGATAGTCACTGCCGGCTTTTCCAAACGCCTGTTGTAGCCAAGGATGGCACAGCAGGTGTACACTTACTTTTTTTCACAGGCCATGCTGGTTTGCAGAACTTCTTTGCCTTAATAAATGAAAACATCATTCAAAACTCAAGTTTACGTAGATTATGTTTGCCTGATGCAACCATTTGTTTAATGATCTGCATCATTCAGACATGAAAAAAAAAAAACAGATGTAAGCTGTAAGGGTTTGAATACCTTTTCTCTGTAATGGTAAGTCCTGTTCTAAAGTACTCAGACAAAAAAAAAAGACTTTATCATGTAAACGACAGAGTCCCAAAGTTATTCCACATCCAAGTGTTGTTTCCTGCTTCCCCCACAGGACTCCAGTAACTTCAGTAGGAATTTTGTGGCGAGTGAAGAAGACATTTTAAGTCATTTTCCTAATGACGTTTTCTGAAGGCCAGCATTAAGTGGTGTCAAATAAATAACTGTGTCATGACTTGGAGGTCTCTGGTTATGGTTTTGATTTAGATTCATGTTTTTCTTGTCCTATATTATGTTCAATAGGTCTTGCTATACTCAGTTATTAGTTTTGCCATATTTTTACTTCTTTACGCTTATATTTATTAGATGTTCTATGTTTAGATTTGTTAGATGTTTGTTCTGTGTTTATGTAGTTCTTCACATTTAGTTTCCTAGTTTGTTCTTGTGTTCATTTTTACTTGGAGTCTTGTGCTTGTATTCTTCGTTAGATTTTGTCAAGTTCTAGTCATGTTTTTTGTTCCTAGCATGCCACCATAATTAGTGTCATTCAGTTCACCTGTTTATCCCTATCACTCTCCTTGTTTTCATATCACCTAGCCAAATTTATTCTGGTCAGTTCTATTCACTTCTTATGGGGGAATTATGTTTTGTTCATGCCATGCCATGCCAAGTCTTTTTGTAGTTGTGGTTGATTTGTATCACTGCTGTTTTAAAGCTATAGTTGGTGTTCAGAAACACTTTTTTACAATGTTCCATTGACAATTTCTCAAACATCTAGAGAAGCCTTGAGATCAGAACACAAGCAGATATTAATAAAGGCTAGACAACTGTTTTGAAACTTTGGGATTGGTATTTGCAAGGTTTTTTTCTCAAGCAACAAATAAGGCAAGGCTGGGCAAGTTTTCTATGCAGAACCATTCATAAACAAGGCAATCCAAAGTGCTTTACAGCATATCAGGACAACATAACTACATTTGGACAGAGGTGGTAGAGCAAAGAGGACAAAAATCTTGAAGACAAGCATGAAGTTAGCTTAATATATAAGGTACATCCGAAGGACACTAGACACCAGAGTGCAAAAATAACCTAAGTTGTTCCAACGCCAGAGGGGGTTTGAGGTTTCTCCATTGAGTTCTGGCTCTACCTAAAGCTCTCACCCTGTGAAGTTTTTCTGGAAAACCTACAATGAATTATCTAAGCAAGATGTGCCATTGGCTTTCAAACCCCAAAACACATTAGGGTTAAAACCCCAAAGATCCAGTCCCTCGGCACAATCAGAGTTATGTTGTGTATGCTGTTAAGTGCCAGAAGGACTGTGACCAGTTATGCATCAGGAAAACAAAAGCAGCCTCTGGTCAAAAGGATGGCCTAACACAGAAACAACACCATTGCAACACCACATGGCCTCCGTTAACCGGACCTGCAATCGTACATGGCTGATGTGAGTGGACACGTTAATATTAAATTTTTTGGGAATTTACGGTGCCGTGACAGTGTCTGCACTGTATTCGGTGTGACTCAGGGCTCACACTGACTACAGTGCGGGTTGTGGCCCTGATCCATTTCCAATATGCCACAAACCCCAACTCGCATTGCCCCTAGTGAAACAGCGGCTAGCTGTGACTTCAGCTGCGGGAACGGGGTTCATGAGAACAGAAATTCATATGATCCCTTCAGTAGCTATCCCTCATAGATGATTAAAAAACAGCTATAATTTGAGGGTTTTTTCTTTTCTAATAAAACCCATTATCAGTGCGTATAAATATCTCATCCTCCAAAAGCTCCTCTGTTTCCTCAGGTTTCTGTGTCTCCGTCATGTTTCCACTAGTCAAGTTAGCGTAAAATGGTGGAGTGATTTTATTTTCAAATTCACCAGAACTATATTCTGTATAGTCGCCTCACGTTTCCTGTTTGGTTGGTGAAATTTGGGAGCTTGATTCGGGGTACGCTGCACGCCTTCATCCTCTTCCATAGTCCATAGCATTGATAAGTTGAATATATTGCAAATGATTAGCATGTTGATAATGGTGCAGAATTTGGATGGATTTTAAGCATTTGTATTTAAAAAAAAGACAGCATGAAGATTGTGACACAGAGCTCAGTTCAATATAGGGGTAACACCATTATCAAAATCAGACATACAGACATACTTTAATAATCCCAGAGGGAAATTACTTTTGTTACACGTTCCAGATATACAAACATTTATTTTTATTAATTTTTATTTATATATATATATATATATATATATATATATATATATATATATATATATATATATGTGTGTGTGTGTGTGTGTGTGTGTGTGTGTGTGTGTGTGTGTGTGTGTGTGTGTAACTATAGATCCAAATAAAGTGATTATAGATCTAAATAAAGTGATATTCATCTTTTGCATATTGTTTAGCTAAAAGTTATTTGAATTCTCCTCTCAGTTGCACAATTAAATGTAATTCAACTCGTTTTGATTTCTATAATGCCAATTTACAACAGAGGTCATCTCAAGGCACTTTAATCAAATCATACAGACAGATTGGTCAAAAAGTTTTCTATCTAAGCAAACCCAGCAGATTACATTGAGTGACTAACAAGCAGCATTCACAAAAAGTGTGTAGTGGGTGTCTGCATCATCATTTGGCTGTGCAGCAATCCCTCATTCCGAGCATGCATGCAGCGACAATGGAACCCTTTCACCTAACAATCCCAGCTACATGTTCCAAAAACACAGACAGACCAACAATCTCACCAGTTCAACAGAAATGATGGGACGGAATAAAATGATATGCAAAAGGGGTTTCATGGTTGTGTGTTTATTGCCAAACTACAATCTGAACGGGGCTTATGAAATACTTGGCCAACTCTAGCATTGTTTACGTATAAACACCCCATTCAGACTATTCACAACTTTCTCCATGTCTGGCATGGAGATGGACTCTCTTTTGATAAAACCCAAGTAGATTTTGCCTTTGGCTGTGACACAGAATACTGCATCTTCTTACACATCTAAGTGTTAAAACCTTTAGAGGACATGAAAGAGTCGACATTCTTTTTTGGCACGTTGGGACATGGCACAGAGACAGAACGGAGAGGGGTGGAGGAGGATAATAAATGTAATACCTCCAGAAAAAAAACACTTAGCTACTGACAAGCTGTGACAACATACAGTGGTATATTTCTGTTTTTTTACTGCTTCTATGAAAACTGGAATGTATTTGATGAGTGATTCAACAAGTTCAAATAACCATGAGTATTACTTATCTTTTGTTGCCCAGTAAGGAAAACTGCAACAAGATTGTTAAAACAAACACTCTTCACCAATATTTTGTAATGGCACTCTTGTTGTTTAACAGGTTTTTCAACCTATTCATAGGCATTCATAACTGCACAAAGATATTCTAACCATATCAAAAGTGTATGTCTCTGGGAAACACATTTCACTACTTTTTAAAACTGAATTTAATGTTTGCAGAGCTGTACATTAACAGAAAAAAACACTTTTTGACATAAGGTTTGTTTTCATGGACAAGATCAAACCAAATATATAGGATTGAAATGCAATTATCAATGTATATAGTAGGTCATTTGTGGTCTGGAACAACTGTTAAATAGCTAAAGCAGTCTCATGTGCAGTCTCATGTGCCACCAAAGCAAGGACTGCCAGTGATTGGAATGATTAATTAATTTCCAATACGGAGATGTAGATCATCTCTAGCAGTTTACCTAGAACTAAGTAGGGTTCAATACTAACTAGTAATGTTAGTAGTTCTAACAAATTTGTAGATCAAATAAGCTGGAAACATTTTACCCAGACAGTACAGAGACAGAAAGACAGAACTACACAAGAACATAGACACAGAGGAAGTCATGTCTTTGATTAAATTAAAATTTAATAAGTCACCCTAAGGATTTTTTTGAGACAATAAACCTAAAACATGGCACTTCCTGTTTGAAAACAAGAGCAAAAAATCCTAATCAACAAAGTAAGAAAAATAAATGTTGAAGTGAATTTGAATGTGGTTTGGTTGCTGGTGCTGAAAGAGAAAATATCCAGTGAGTGGCAGTTTTGTGGACAAAAAATATGAGGTCAGAAGAGAATAAGCCACCTTGTTTAAAATGATTTTAAGGCAACAGTGGCTCAAATAATGCCTTGTTTCAACCAAGGTACGCAGAATAACATCTCTGGATGCACAATGCACCCAGCCTTCAAGCATGAGCAGCAGCAGGAGACAACATCAAGTGCCATTTGTGCCAGGATAGAACAGGGAAGTGAGGCTACAGTTCACACACAGGGTCACCAACGTTGGACAATAATAGATGGGAAATGTGTTTACACTTCAATGTCTAGATGGTGGCATCATAATCTTTGTGCAAACCACATTAAAGCATGGATTTATGCTGCTTTGTATCAATGGTCAGGTTAGCTGTGGTGGTGAAACCGTGTGGAGTATATTTTCTTGGAACACTTTAGATCCTTTATCAAGTTATCATTGTTTAAGCCCCATGGCCTATGCTGACCTTTTCCACTCTTCTATGACCACAGCGTACCCACTGGCTACTTCCAATAGAAGTACCTTGCAAAGATTAAATCTATTTAAGTGGGTTTCTTGAACATGACGATGACATTTCCGTACACCAGTGGCATCCAGAGTTTTTCATATGATCCAAAAAAGACATTTTCTCGGATGTGATGAAACGGGAGATTTGCATCCTTAATGTGCAGTAAAGAACTCTGCTGCAAATGTGTGATGCTATCATGTCAATATGGATCAAAATCATATATATATATATATATATATATATATATATATATATATATATATATATATATATATATATAGATATATAATATATAGATATATATATATATATATGATATATATATATATGATATATATGATATATATATGATATATATATGATAATATATATATATATATATATATATATATATATCTATATATATATATATATATATATATATATATATATATATATATATATATATTCATATATATTTCTCAACTTTTATTAAATCTATGCCCCAAAGAATTAAGAAACTTCTAAAGGCAAAATGGGCACCCACCTCCTGGAAAGTGTAAAAGGTGGATATTAATTTACATTTACTTTAAATGCTAAAAATAAATATCAATCAGAGAAAATGTAAAACCAACTATCAGCAGTTTCCCTAGCTAAACTATGTCTGAAGCATTGTTTCTAATTTCTACCCATGAACCTTTTCTTTGAAAGCTAGTCATGGCTCATTTAGCCAGGGTGGGTCCTTTCCCTCTACATTGGACTTTCCAAATGCATATTTAGAGCTATATTTATGTACCAATTTCTCACTCGCAGAACAATCCCCAGCTCTATCTACCTTGCCTCCCTGTGCAGACCAAGATGATGTTTGGACGGCCAGAACACCGAAATACAATATGCAAGAACGCCAACTTTGGATTAAAGTAACAACCTGCTTAAAGAGTCGGTTATTGTTATTTGTCTGTGAGGCTGATGTATTGTCTTTCATTATTTTAACGAGCTGCTTGAAAACTTGTCAAACCCTCAGTGAAAAGAATGCAAATTGCTCACAGACGGTTTGGCTCCACATCAGAAACAGGTCCGCTGCCCAGCCGCCTCTCAGCTGGTAGCTCAGAATCAAAAGCAGCTGGTTTCGTTTGTCTTTCTTCTGTCCTTTACTTTCACATTTACTTTCATCATTTGTAAGGCTAAGTGAGGATTTTACAGAGAGCTAATGTTGCATTTGAACACTTGAAGCATCATATTGGCATAACAGTTCCTTTGTGTTTGTGGACAAATGAAGACAAGGGTGCAGAGGAAGTGAAAGAATTGTGAAATTCTGCCTCGATGGTATGTTTGGTCCCTGACTTGAAATGTTGCAAGTGAGATAGTGTCTGCAATATACTGCCACCGTGTGCAATGTCTATGCTTTATGTAACACTTGGCATTTGTTCCTTTATAAAAAGCTAAATGTTCCTGTCTACCTTCATCCCTCCTCTCATCTTCCCTCCTGTTAGCCAAAATGTTTCGTCATAAGCAGCAAAGGTGAGCCAAAAGGAAATAGCTGCAGCATGGCATGCGTCCAGACTTTCTAAAAGCTGCTGCAGAGCGACCCGCCTTCCTACAAAAAACAAAACAAAAGGCTATAAAAAAGGCAGCACTTTTGTACCAGTAGTACTACAATAAGTTGGATAAATATTGTTCTGCCTTACCAGACTGAAACAGAGGCACACAAGCCACAGCGTTTTGACTTGAAGAGAATGAAAACATTTGCACACCATGTTTCAGTGTTCAATATAATGGAAGTTAATTTTACCCTGAATAATAAAATCCATCCCATTTTGTGACATAATTATATATTTTAATAATATATGTAAATAAAAAAAACTATTCTACTTTAAATATTATAATAATGCTAATTATCTTTATTTATCATTGTAACTTTGTACATTTCAATAAAATTTGTATTCTGCATTTAACACATCGCTTATGGTACAGTGGACTGCCCCTGTGTGGCACCCAGGGCACATTTTGGGGTTAGGAGTCTTGCTCATGGACCCAGAGGGCATTATGTGAGATTCAAACCAGGGAATCTGGTAACTCTGGAAACTTCCCAGGACTCAGCGCCCTGCTCTTACCACTACGCCCCCACTCCTCCACTGCTGCTGTTGGTTTCTGTTATGATTTCTGTACACCTTTATCAGTTTCTTACATTGCTGTGTTAGTGTTCTGGCTAATCTTTTTAAAATACTGTTTTACTGGTTTATTTCTGCACCTTTCTGGAGATCAATCATAACATTCCTATGAGGTTGAAGTCTGTATTTGATTTTTCAGGAAAATGTTCAGAGATTATAAGTCATGTTTCCATAGTACTTTTAGAGTGGTGATGTTTTCCAATTTAAACAAAGTGTTTTTCATATTGTACAATATAAACTATATATCTAACATTGCTCAAGCTAGCCTGAGATGGAGATCTTAGTTTTTGCCAGACCCTGATCTTAATACAGTTTGACCTAGGGTTTAAGAAGTCAGCTCCTTTAAAATGTTTATACATATTCTGTACACTTGTGAATAATATTTCTCATTGTGTAATGATATACTTATAATGCTATTATAACCATTAACAATTAACATTATAACAATTGCTTCTCGAAAGCATGTTTAGTAAATCATGACCAAGTGGAATCTGTTGTGCGTCTTTGTGCAGCTGCGATTAGACGTAAATAACCTTAGACCCTGATAAGGTTTATGTTATTTTTATCATGTCCTGGTACTACGAATCTTATAATTAAACAGGGTATTCTTTACTATTCCCATGACTGGCAAGTCAACTGCATTATTGAACCTAAATAAGTCCTTTTCATTCAAATCTACATTGTGAATTTAAGCTTTTCATTAATAATGAAAGAAAAGTGTTGGAAAACAATAACCCTGAACTCATTAAAATTATATTTGGAAGAGCTTCCTAAACCAAATACTCACCAAAACAGGCTCCATCTTCCTACGTTTAATTCCTCTCACTGCCTGTAGGTGGCAGACTTTCCTGGCAGATGGTCTGACTAACGTGTGTGGTTCAGTAGGTAGACTTGTGGCTTTGGCCCACTGTCTGTTGTGTATGAGGCCATTGTACGAAAGAGGTAAAGATAGCATCTCTCAGTAGACATCACCTTTATAGGCACAAAGAACCCAATGTTCTCGTCCAGCAGCCCATGAATAAAATCACTGCGACTGGCTGTTGATTCGAGTCCCTCTCTCTGTCTGTTTGTTTTCTCATCTTTTTTCCTCCCTTGCCTAATTTCTTCCTCTGTTGCAGTGTTTCTGGCCTTATTACCCCCAAACCACTGACCTCAGCACAATTAGTGCCTCATCATCAAACTGCCCCTAGTGATTTATTTTTCCCCCATATGCATGTGAAGTGTGCACAAATACTACTGGTAATAAACAAAGTAATACAAAAGGAAAATAGTGCAATTTGAAAATCAGCTGAAGGTTCATTTGATTAAACAATGTTTGTTCTATGTTGTACTGTTACTGATTTTTTGTATTGTTTCTTTCCACAGTGCAAAGACATGCAGGTGATTCTAAACTGGCCTAAACTATAGGTGTGCTTGCCTGTATATAGGATATCTTTGTTACTCTAGTAACGTGAAAAATGTGAACCTTGCTTGTTGACCAACATGGTGAACATGGTAAAAATGGTGAATGGTTTAAAAGTGCTAATATTTTTTGTTGCTCTGCCAGTATCTAAACCCTTGACATTGATATCCATTTGCTTCCATGGTAACCTCCACCAGTCGGCTGAAGGTCAAATCAGGTGTCTATTAATTTATCATCACATATTGATGGGATCTGATGAGGTTGCCGCAGGTCGTAAGCGATGACTGACAGGTAATTGTCTCTGGCAGACTGAGAGAGACAATCATCCACATCCAGTAAAGTGCACTGTGCAGATATGTCCCCAGCCAGCCACTTACAGTATGCAAATAAGCTGCATAATAAATAAGTATGTCAACAGAAATATTCTGCATACAGCCTGCACTACACAGTCCATTTGTTTCCTTGTATGTTGTAAATTTTCTTGGGATGCTGTTCCCTCCAAACTTAAAGCTCTGAGAGAAAAAGATCAAACACTGTCTGTGGGAGCACACATATAGTAAATCCTGAAACCAAGCCAAACTGCGTTTTAACCTCTTTCATTTCCATCTTAACACACTCAAATTATTGCATTCCTTACCCCATAACCTGCTTTTTAGAGTTTGAATGGGAAGGGAAAGGATGTCTGAGACAAACAGTTTTTTCGAACAAGCTGTGCATGGAAAATACCCAAACATAAATAAAAGATAAGTGTTTCAGTTGACACATACAAATTATGTTCTTCTGTATAGTGTATTCTTATGTTTTTCCACAGTATAGTTGAGAACAGCTGAATGCTGAAAACAGATTAAATGTTTTTAGAAAAGAATATACAATATATTTTTATCAGCATAAATAAGCTCATAGATGCTCTGGAGTACTTCCTGTTGTAGTTGCACACAGCTACAAGTGGTAAAAATCAATGGACAAGCGAATATCAACATTTTCACACACCAATTAAACATGTTGTGGACATAAAATAATACAAGACTGACAAGTTGTTGGTTTACTTCCAGAACCATCCATTTTGCTGCTAAAGCACTATTTGGAGCATTACTATGTAAAAGAAAAAAAGTTCACCCGTTTTCATTTCTCCAGGATTTCGCACAATTACAGCATCTCTTTGATACATTAACTATACTAATGTTGTTATCCTCAGTTGATCACTTTTATCTTACATCCAAATAAAACTAAGACACTTTTTTTATTAAAAACCAACAATCCTGGCCTTCAACTTCTTCCAGCGCTGTAGGGAACTCCCCAGGATAGAAAAGCGAAGAGACAAATATCTTCCCCTCAGGAAACAGGATGTCCAGACACAGACTAGTGCCCATAGAAAACTTAGACCCCCCTAAACATAATAAGACTTTTTCCAAAACACAATATGGGCCAATCGGAAGCTCAGAGGCCACCCAAACATCTTTTTCCCTTTTGATCATCATCCCATCTTTGTCTTTCATATTACTATAAAAGCAAATGTGTTGCCAATGTAAACAGGCTTTCATCAAGCTCATTCACAAGAGAGAGATTGTGCTTTGATTAAAACAAAATGTAGATTTTGAACTATCTCCTGATTAAACTTGGCCAGGATGTATAGGCCTTTGATGGAGATTTGTAGCCAAATGTGTCACACAAGTAGAAACACAAATTGTTTGGACTGCACAGGTATGGAAAGCTAAAAAGGTCACAATTAACAGTTAACTAATAAAATGTCATGAAAATGTACATTTATGCAGGTGAAAGTTTCATTAAAGCTTGAGATGCACATTTCAAGTAATAAAAATGACAAGGTGGACTGAACTTAAAGGGGAAGAAACAGAGAAAAACAATGGGTGGATAATTAGGTACAGGTGAACTGAGTGAAACAATCAGCTGCAGGAAAAAAGGGGCAATGGACTGGCTGGAGCAGAGGAAAAACTGAATTTGCAAACCGAAGGAGAATAAGAAAATGGCTTTGACATGGGGGAAGGTATCTAAAGTCGGGCGTACACTGTACGAGTTTTTCAGTCGTGGTACTTATATACATCTCAAACTGTGCGACGGAACCGCGGGGTTTAAAAAGTTCACCGCTCACGATCTGTGCGGCGCGACGCTCGGACGAGACCGGACTGCTCACACTGTACGTCGTGTCCCCTCTGGGACCGCTCGCTGTGGTGGCAGAGGCAGGCGAGCGACGGTAGGTGACAGGGACCCAGAGCAGGGGTTCGAGCCCAGCTCTGGCGAGGCCCGCAGGAGGCACCGGGCGTCGGGGGAACGGAGGGGAGAGAGGAGGGACGAGACGCATCGGCGGCCGCGCGGCACGGCAGGTCGCCTGGCCCGCAACCCCCCCCCCAGAAAGCGGAGGAGTGCCGAAACAGGCGGCCAGCGCGTTGCGCGGACCGCGGAGGAGTGCCGAAACAGGTGGCCAGCGCATTGCGCGGACCGGACGGCTCGCCCTCCCCAACACCGGCCGGAGGTTGCTTCAGGGACGCCCGCTTCCCTCCCTCCGCTGGCGGGGACGGAGAGGAGGGGAGGGCGCCCCCTCGTAGCTCTGCTTGAACAGCAGGATGCGCTCACGAAAACCTCACGACAGCCGACTGAATTTCAAACATGTTTGATTTTCACCGATCGTCCGATTCCTGATCGGGAGGTAGTCGTGAGAAGCCAGTCCCCCCTCCTCCCCCCCTCTACGATCAAGCTGGATTCGGCCCGATTCAAAAAATGCTCGCACGACTGAAGAATCGGCCCGAAAAGGGGAAAAACTCGTACAGTGTACGCCCGGCTTTACTAACTAAGAAGTAACACCTCTAACAGATAAAAAAAAACTAACAACAGAAATGAACTAAAACAGGAGTTGAACCTAATCATAGGAATGTCCCAAGCATAATTCTGAACAGGAACTAAACTAAAGGAAGGCAAGTATAAAATAAGGATCTAACAGAAACCGGATCCAACAGATATCAGAATCTAATAATCTTAAACCCTGAACAGAAAATTAAACAGGTAACACATGTGAGGACCTAGGAATGGACAATACACAAATACAGACTGCAGGATCCTCCGGGAACTTCCATAAGTAATCACACCCCTAGGGATCCTGACAAAAAGTATATTTAAAGAAGCTAACACAGGTGTTTTATCTTAAAATTAAGGCCATTAAGTCTGGGTTATACTTGTATTGAACTTTAGAAATGAACGACGTGATCAAGTTTAAATTGTTAAACTGTTAAAATTGTTTAAAACCTTGAAAAAAATTAGAAAAACGAAGAAGGACAAAGTAAAGAGCTTGGGGGGGGGGGAAGTAAAGCAGAATCACTGTTCTATAGCATTCCATTAAAATACATCTCATTATTAGAACAATACTGTGTTTTCTCAAATTAGAGTGAAAATTACCAACAATGAACTCCCATTTAATAACTTAAGACCGATTCAGGGCTTTTAGTACAACCTGAACTTTTTATAAAACGCATCCCATTTAGTTGAAAAGTTAAACTATTGGGAGGATTAAAAATAATTTCCAAATCTTTATCCAATGCTTAGAAAATGTATTATAATTTAAAAATGTGTTGGGAATTATCATTCAATGCACTTCATGGCATTGTACGAGTAATTATTTCTTCTGTGACTTTTGAGTTCCTCTCCCTGGGCTGCAACCTTATTATGATGGAGGGGTTTGAGTGTCCCAATGACCCTAGGAGCTATGCCGTCAGGGGCTTTATGCCCCTAGAAGGGTCACCCAAGTCAGACAGGTCCTAGGTGAGGGACCAGACAAAGAGCAGCCCAAAACCCCCTTATTTTGAGTACAATTAATGGATGTCGTGTTCCCTTGCCCGGACGCAGGTTACTGGGGTGGGTAAGGAGCCTGAGCTAGTGCGCGAGGTTGAGAGGTTCCGACTAGAGATAGTCGGACTTACCTCGATGCATGACTCTGGTTCTGGAACCAGTCTCCTTGAGAGGGGGTGGACATTCTTCCACTCTGGAGGAGCTCTCATCCGACCACTAACTGGTGGTGAGTTGGCTCGGATGGCGGGCGAGGAAGCCGGTCAGACCTGGTAGGCCCTAACGTTTTGTAAGGGTGTGCTGGGAACGTCTGGCAGAGTCCCCAGTGAGACAGAGCTTTAACTCCCACCTCCAGGAGAGCTCTGAACAAGTCCCAAGGGAGGCGGTGGACATTGAGTCTGAGTGGACCATGTTCCGTGCCTCTATTGTTGAGGCAGCTAGTCGAAGCTGTGGCCGCAAGGTTGTCGGTGCATGTCGCGGCAGCAAGCCTCGAACATGCTGGTGGACACCAGCAGTGAGGGAAGCTGCCAAGCTGAAGAAGGAGTCCTATTGGGCTTTATTGGCCTGTGGGACTCCGGAAGCAGCTAATGTGTACCGGCAGTCAAAGCGGGAGGCAGCTCAGCTGGTCGCTGAGGCAAAAACTCGGGCATGGGAAGAGTTCAGAGAGGCCATGGAGAAAGACTTCCGTATGGCTTCGAAGCGATTCTGGTCAATTATCCGGCGTCTCAAGAGAGGGAAGCAGTGCAGTACCAACACTGTTTATAGTGGGGGTGGTGTGCTGCTGACCTCGACTCAGGAAGTCGTGTGTCAGTGGGCGGAATACTTCGAAGACCTCCTTAATCCCACCAACACATCTTCCATTGAGGAAGCAGAGCCTGAGGACTCTGGTTCGGGTTCTCCCATCTCTGGTGCTGAGGTCACCAGGGTGGTTAAAAAGCTCCTCGGTGGCAAGGCTCCGGGGGTGGATGAGATTCGCCCTGAGTACCTTAAGGCTCTGGATGTTGTGGGGCTGTGTTGGTTAACACGACTCTGCAGCATTGCATGGACATCGGAGTCAGTTCCCCTGGATTGGCAGACTGGGGTGGTGGTCCCCCTCTTTAAAAAGGGGGACCGGAGGGTGTGTTCCAACTACAGAGGAATCACACTCTTAAGCCTCTCTGGTAAGGTCTATTCAGGGGTTCTGGAAAGGAGGGTCCATCGGATAGTTGAATCTTGGATTCAGGAACAGCAGTGTGGTTTTCGTTCTGGCCGTGGAACACTGGATCAGCTCTACACCCTCAGCAGGATCCTGGAGGGTGCATGGGAGTTTGCTGAACCAGTCTACATGTGTTTTGTGGATCTGGAGAAGGCATTCGACCGTGTCCCTCGAGGGGTCCTGTGGGGGGTACTCCGGAAGTATGGAGTACTGGATCCTTTAACAAGGGCTGTTAGGTCTCTGTATGACCGGTGTCAGAGTCTGGTCCGCATTGCCGGCAGTAAGTCGGACTCGATTCCGTTGAGAGTTGGACTCCGCTAAGGATGCCCTTTGTCGCTGATTCTGTTTATAACTTTTATTCTGCTGAAAAGTGTCAGTATGAACCTAACCTGAAGAGGGCAAGCCAGCTTTTTAAAGCACAAAGGCACATCACAGGCTTGGTTATATTGGGGTTTCAAGTTGTTTTAATAATAATGAAAATCTTATACTACTAACTAGTCATTGCGGTGTCTAATTTATGTTGTGCCAAACTCTACATTTTGGAAACAAGTCACAGATTTTTTTTGAAGTTACAGTGGAGATCAAGATATCTTTTAACTTGTTGGATTTAAAGATTAGCATTGCTTTAGCCTGTCTTTTAACATTGGTTTTAATAATACCATCTGTTTGAATAATTTATGTAGATAATATAATTATCTAAGATAATTTATGTAAATATCTTTTTCCTCACTGCCAGACAAGTTACCTGTAGTATACAACATCTATTCAAGTAATTTTACAAAGATCTGCAAAACATACTGTAAATTTGTAAACTAATCATTCAGACACACAGTTGGCAATATTGTAGTGTCAAGGGACCAGAGTTGAGCACTGGTCCCCCTTGTTCAATTTCTACATACTCCTCACCCTATGGAGAAATAAATTGTGGCCTTTTATATCCTCCATATAGTTCTGTGGTCTGCAAATTCATGGCTACTTTTGCCTGTGTGAATATTTGAATGTGCTTAACAACAAGCAGGTCTTAATCCACAGCGGTAGAGATATCACCCTGTGTGTTGTCTTAGCAGATCTGCCCATGGCTCTGATTTCAGTGTTTAATAAGAAAATGTTCTACTCTAAGAAGGAGAATGAATGGTAGCTTTGTTAAAGGACCTCCATGTCAACTTGGTTAGGTCATTGAGTTTTTTTTATAATCTCCACTGAATACCTTGCAAAAATGAGAATGATAATTGTATACTTCTCTTTTAAATGTAAATGAGTAAATCAGTTAAAGGATGTGTCTTTTATTCAATTGTTTCCAAATCACAGGAAGAAAAAACTGCAGGGGAGGACAAATTAACCTTTGATCCAGATGGGACGGTCTGAAAGCATGAGTAAGACCCAAGCGTCTGATTCAACAAGGATCCTCAGTGCTGCAGGCCGGATCTACTTTTTTGATTCACAAAACAAATGAGTCCCTGATTTATTCTCTTATGAATGAACTTTAGTGCATTCTTTATTGAGAAACACCCACCTAATTTTCCACCGCTTTAGCTTCAAATTGACGACTGTGTTTTGTTTGTTTTTTTGCCATTTGTGCTATTTTATTTTATTTTAGGGTGTCGATCTCCTGTTGCATAAATCACACATTGTTATAATATGCATGCTAGGACAAGTTTGCTGTCACCACTTGCATGCCCAAGCCTCTGCCATTTCCAACTTAACACCTGAGCGCAATAAATACTTTGCCACCATATTTTGACACTGCAAATGCAGGTTAAGAAAGATTAAAACTACCAAGTCCAAAACACTGTCTCGAAAATACTATGCTTATATTTTGGGTAATTTTCAGTCTCTAGTCTTGACATTAGTAAGTGCTAATTTTCAAAATAACAAGTGAAAAAAGAAGACCAATTTTTTTAACACATTACATACTTGAGTCACTTTCTGAAAAGCCATTATTGGTCAGAGAGGTCCCTGATGTTGACCTCTAGTTGTGGGAGGGCTGGTTTCCAGGGAAACTGCTCAAAGAAACATGACGGGTGGTGAGAAAGGTTAGAAGGAAACAAACAGAGCTGAGGTTTAGTTTGTTTGAGATTCTTGAGTTGAGAAAGCAGTTAACAAAGCCTTTCTAATGGGAACCAACTGAGCGCTAATAAACCTATAGCCAGGCTTGGGCTGAAGGACTGAGGCTGGAGCAAGGGCTTTGCATTTGTTGTGGACATTTAGATCAAGTCTTCTGTTTATTGTGCTTTATTCTCCCAAGTTGAACTGGGGTACATGGGATATATATATATATATATATATATATATATATATATATATATATATATATATATATTAGGGCTGGGCAACGATTACAATTTTTAACCGCGATTAATCGCATAATTTGCCCGATTAATCATGATTAATCGCATTGTATGCCCAAACTCCAAGAATGAATTCAAAAGTAGTGTAAAGAGCACTTTTATTTTAATGTTCTGCTGCCATATGAACAAAAGTGTTGTAACATTTGTAGCACTTATTTTATACTGGATATTTTCAACCCATCTATTGAATTTAGTGCACTAGTTGATCTTTTCTTCATAAGAGAACAGCAAGCACTGCAGCCAAAATATGGCCTTTTTTGACCTGCTGTACATTAGCCGGTCCCTAAGCTTGATGTATCATGAAACTGTTGACCTTTCGGGTTTTGTGTTTTTTATTTTATTATTACAATTAAATAATAATAATAATAATAATAATAATAACAATAATAATAATAATAATAATAATAATAATAATAATAATATAATAATAATAATGTTATGTTCAGTGTTTTTTCGCTAATCCACCTCTTATATATTTCAATCCTTATCTAATTTTGTCTGTGTTGTGTGCACCTGCCTGTTGCTTTAATCCTATAAATTTCCCCGTCGTGGGATAAAAAAAGGATTACCTAATGTTATCTTATCTTAAATAACACTTTTTAATATATGTACTGGGTTCTTTCAAGGTCTTAATTACATGTTATGTGTGGGCTCCAGTAACATATGATAGATAATATCTACTTTGAAAGTTAACATGAACTGCTGCTGAAGATGACCACTGATCTACCTGGATGTTCCATGGAGGACTGAAACGCCTCAGTCAGAGACGTCTGTGGGTCTGTCGGGGCAATGAAAGAAGTTTCGTCTCCTCTCTCCGTTTCTGTGGCTCGACGTTTTCATGTTTTTGCACGTGCTTAGATAAATTTGTTGTGTTTCCACTGAAATTAACCGGCTTTTTACAAAACATACAGCTTGATTTCATTTACGGTATTAAAATAAAGGTGCTACTTCCCCTGTTCACGTTTTTTCGCTGCTGCGGTCTCTCTCAGCTGTTTGTGTGTTAAGTTTGTGTGAGAGCTGAGTGGGCGGGCCAGGCTGAGCCTGCGTGCTGATTGGCTGGCGCCGCTGAGCCATGTACGAGAGGGGAGGGGGAGCACCAGAGTGCTGCCGTGACAGCGTGCTGCAGTCAGCGCGCGTGCTGACTGACACTGACTGAAAGCATGTGAGCAACATGCGTTAATGCACGATAAAATAAATATCGGCGTTAATAGTCTAATGAATTAACGCGAAATTAACGCGTTAACTTGCCCAGCCCTAATGTATATATATATATATATATATATATATATATATATATATATATATATATATATATATATATATATATATATATATATATATTTATATATATCGAGCAAATGATTGCTACAGCGCCCTCTAGCTAACCGGAGGAATATTTATATGAATAAAATCAAGCATCCTAAAGGTTACCGTATTTTTCGGACTATAAGGCACACTTAAAATCCTTACATTTTCTCAAAAATTTATGGTGTGCCTTATAATCCGGTGCGTCTTATATGTGATCACCGTTGTGCTTACCTCTTCATGCGGTACAATGTGCTCAGAAGTCTGTTAAAATGTGTAAGTGCAACTTTGGTTAGCAATGAAGCCGCCCCACTCAATGGATATTCGGACTGATCGGACCCCTGAGCTGTCTACAAGACTGCCTGACTATAATGTCTAAACTACAAGTGCATTTATGTAAGGCATCCCTCGCCCAGAGTACGCCCCAGCAACAATAAATCCAAGTAAGGTAATTCAATATAAAACGTTTGTTTTGGCTACATGCTATACTACTCTGTCCTCCCAACAAAGAAGGATAGCTCTCCCTTTCAGGAGAGAGCTGTGTACGCGGAGGGACGGAGTGATATTACACCCTTGGGAAGAATATTTAATGCGGTGCGGCTTATGTGTGAACAAAGACACACATAGACGTGTTAATTCACAGTGCACCTTATAATCAGGTGCGCCTTATGGTCCAAAATCTGAGCAAATCATTCTTTAAAAATTTATTTTCTCAAATAATCTTTTTTTTAACTCAGTATTTGCATTGTGAATGTGTTGAAACACATACCAAATGTTTTAAATTAGATAAATTATTTTAACCTCATTCCACGTTCTTTAAGTTTAACTTTGGTTCTCTATCTTAGATCTGCAATGAACCAGGACCACTGAATCATTAAGATGATGGTTTTCAACCATTTTAGTTGTCTTTTTTCTTTTGCACATAGTTCCTTAGCTTTTATTTATCTTAATTTTGCTTAGTAGTTTTAGTTCAGTTTCACTAGCCGCATAGAGAGGATTTGTTAATTGAAATATATTGTTTATTCAGAAAAACAGCATTCTATAGTTGTCTTCTCTGGATGTTCATTTTATTTCTGTTAATAAATTCTTGAACTTGAAGAGAATTTGTTACTCCTTTATTCTATATGTGTGCAGAGTTTGCTGTTAAAAGAATGCCAGTGCTCAAATCACTCTTTCAACTATTGTACTAATGTCAGCTGTTTGAGCTGATGTTCACCATACAATACCTAACAGATCGAGAGTTATTTATTAAAACATTAAATAACTTAAAACAGTGTCTAAACGCATAGCATTGTGGACACAGGTCTGAGATGTGTCCAAGAAATGGTTGGGTCCACATTTTATTTTAAAAGGCTTCCACAAACACAAAGTACAGAAAGTGTTGTTTGATCAGCTATCGGTGGAGAAATTATGTAAATCAGCTTTCAGTGATAATTGACTTGCTCTACCTGCTTACCGCTCTAAGGTCGTTAAAGTCAACAAGTTCATATGGAAAGTTGATATGGCAATCACGTTCAATGTGCACTTCTTAAACCTACTTTCAAATTTTTGTTTTCCTTATGAAAGGTTTCAAGGAATACAGAGAGCTACAGCTAACTGGTGAAGCAATCTGCTGGATATCTCAAATGTAATCATAGAAAACAAGTGAAAAAAATTTGTTTACATTTTAAGCAGATGACAAAAAGAGTGCAATTGAATGTGATTGAGTATCATAAGGGTAATAGAATAGAATAGAATAGAATAGAATAGAATAGAATAGAATAGAAAATATCAATTATTGTCCCACAGTGGGGAAATTCAGGTATAACTGCATATAATAGGCATATGGAAGCATGAAGATATACACAACTGTAAAAAACATAAAAACAAATAAATCAGAATATGGGACCATAAGGGCAAATTTACAATATAAAATTGTGTACTCAGATTAAAGAAAGGTGCAACTGAGTGGGGTGATTTTAAAAATGTACAAAGCTTGCATGTATATTTGTGCATAAAAACACTGACAGACTGTTTACAAGAATGAAAGAATTTGGGGGGGCAAGGAGGTAAATACTTATTTGTCATGAATCCTAGGTGTATGACTGTGTTTTTTTCTCCCCTGTTCTTCCTTTTCCTATTGTTTATATTTTTTAGTTGTGGTTTCTTAATTTATGCTTGTGTTAATGCTCATTTTGAGCTATTTCTGTAGGATCTAAGTTAGATTTTTCACAGTTTTTTCTCTTCTTCTCCATTCTGTGTTAATTAGTCTCCCTCCCTCAGCTCTTACCTTTTAGAAGCTAGTTTTCACCTGATTGTTCCCACCTGCTTACTATGATGTTTGTCATTCTTCCCTCAGTATTTAAGCTCTTTGGCTCACAGTACTCAGCACTGGATTCTTCCATTGGACAACCAGATATTCTGTTCCATTGCCAAAACCATATTTCCCCATCATATTCCTGTCTCCATTATACTCCATGTCCTGTTCCTTTTGAGTGGTTCTGTACATTTTTCCTTCATTAATATTAAATATTTTTAACTTTTCAACTCTGGTTTCCGTTTACATATAGACATTATTTCAAACCCGCCATGCCACTTATTGAGTTTATTGGGATCACTGATTGTTATAAAGTCTGACAGCTGCTGGGAGAAAGGATCTGTGATACTGCTCCTTTGTGCACTTAGGATCCCTGAATGAGCTCTCCACCTCTGCAACAGATTATTTCATGGGTTGGGAGACACTGTGCAACAGTGATGTTATTTTTGCTAGTCCTTCTGTGTCCAAACACCTGCAGTGGGCACACCATAAAATTAAATATATGTTTTAAATAAGAAGGTTGTTGGCTGTAAAGTAAAGGTAATGGACTAAACTGTCTAACAGTAAAAGCAAATTTAAGGCAAAAAAAAACAAAAAAACCCAAACACTAAATACGTCAATGAACCCTGGTTTATTTAAATTAAGGATTTCCTGAATGTGCACCACTATTGGTGTTCAAAAACATGCTAATAGCCAATGGTCAGCAGTGACTTTGTTTTACTTTGAGGCTACAGGTAAATCGTGAAAGATCCATCATAAAATTTAAATTACATATAAGGAAAACTTTATTTATATAAATTGGACCAACACTTTTTATTTAAACCTTTCAGTAAAAACATATGTTTCAAAGAAGTCTTCAAAAACTTGAGATCTATGTAGGGGGGTAATGTAGGAGTAACGTAAATGTGCAGTCCCATATTAAACTAACAAACCCCAAGTACCTCCCTCTGTCAATGTTTTTACAGCAAACAAACAGCATGAATTCGCCTGCGTTCTCAAACTATGTGCAGGGGGGACTTCAGCCTTTTTCATACTTGCACTGTGAAAATACAAAGAATCTTTCAGGTATTTTGTAGCCAACAACATAGAAAAACTAATTTTTTCAACTTCTCTGCAAATTTTAAGTCAATTTCCCCCCAGGACAGTTTTATTTACATATCTGGCAGCATATACTTTAAAGTTTTATAAAATTATTTTCTTCTTTCAAAATATTCTGTATTTTATCCATATCAGCAGAGCTTACTCAAAAGGACATTCTTCCAGATTGATTCAAGTTCATTTAATAAAAAATAAGCTTTTAAGATTGGACATTTCTCTCCATGTTCTCAGAGTATACCAACAATTTGTTTTGTATCCAAACTTGCTGGGAGATAAAATAATCACAACTGCCACCCCAACAGAGTTAATCAGCTTCTTCCTTTTTCCCTTCATTGTTTAGAACAAAAACAAGGGGTGGATATTTAGTTTAGCTCTCCTCAAGGTTTCCTCTTCCTCCCTTTAATGAAATGTGAAAATTACCCAAATAAAACTGATGGGATGATACCTACTTACACAGTAGTTGCAAAACATTATGCCTTTTAAGGCTGAGATGACCATATGTTCAGTCCAACTGATAAATATATTTTCCCAATATGAAGATTCTCACAATATTCTACTAAACTGTCCATCCATTGTCTTCAGATTATGTGGGAATGGTTCAAAGAGGTAACTGGTCCAATGAGGAAAGACAGCCATTCCTTGTTTCTACACATACTTTCCAGCTCCTCTTCTATCCCAAGTAATTATCAGGCCTGAAGGGACCAAGAATCAAGAAGAATCAACAACCAAGAGTCTTTATTGTCATTATGTAGCCATAAATACATTTCTGGAGAGACACCGGCTCAGAAGTCACATATAATACACAGACACAAACCAAAAGACATCCATGCAAAAACAAAGAATGAACATTCATGGACAAGACCCTCAACAAAACGCAAGAACACAATATTAAAACTGTTAATTTTAAAGGTAAGCTGCACAGCAGAAAAGATGAAGAGTCATTGGCCTCTATTAGGAAACACGGGAGCACCTCAATGCACTTAAGACAAGGCAAATTTATTTATATAGCACTTTTCAGTAACAAGATGATTCGAAGTGCTGTGAAAACAACTTTCCAAAGTTCAAACTGAGCATCAGAATGGAGAAGAAAGGGTTTTAAAGTGATCTACAAACATGGCATGATTGATGTAAGCATTTTAGAAACTGCTGGTCTACTGGGATTTGTTTCATGCACATCCTCCTGTCAGGAATGCACCAATCGGTTGGAGAAGATAGAAAGTCAGCAGTAGCCACTCTTTACAATGAAGGCATGCCCAGTATCCTCTTTTGTGTACCACAAATAAAACATTAAAGCAGTTGGGATTCAGTATCATAAGACTGCGGACAGGGAAGCATGGCTGTCAGCAGTAAGAACAAAACACTAAGTTGCATTTTGCAAAGGCTCACAAAGATTGGACAGATTGGAAAAATGGTTGGTGGTCAAATGAGTCTCAGTGTTCTGCTGCATTATACAGACGGTGGGGCCAACATTTGATATTAACAAGATGAAAGTGCGGATTCATCGCGGCCTTTATCAGTGGTTCTGGTTGTGGTGTAATGATGTGAGGGATTTACCATAGTACACTTTGTGCCACTTTTGTGATATTTGAGTGTCTTTTAAATACCACAGCCTCTTGGATTGTTATGTTCCAATTTTTATCAAAAGGTACAGCTTAATCATGTAAACGTGCAGGTGTAACAACCCTAAAAAGGGGGATATTGAATAAGTGAGACACTTGTAATGTGCTCAGACCTGTATTGACTGAGTTAGTGCAACTTGGTTACATACAGAATGGTGATCACATCCATAAACACAAGTTCAATTGTCCCACCAACCGTCACAGCACACAAATATGTCAATTACAAATAACATAACATAACAACACAAAATTAGCCAACATACTGTAATATTTTAGATGAACAATAATAATTTAAGTTACAGCAAAATGTTCCAGACTGACAACAGCTGGCCAGGGGAGTTATTCAACTTTAAGGAGGTATTTCCCGAACTTCTGCCACATTTTGGTAAAAGCATCCTGAAAATGAATTAACCAATAAGGAAATGTGCTGTACTATCACAACAAAAAGGTTTAAAGATGCAGCTATACTTTGCAATTTGTTAGAGATTCATAAATATATTTGTCTAAAACTGTTGTAGTGACATGAAAGAGTCGTTAAAACACAAAGTCTACATAGTTAAGATAGCATCCTGGAAACATGATCTATTTCAGTCATGTTGTTTTAAAATGATTCAATAAATGATACATTACCTTAGTCTGTGAGTAGGAAAAGTAACGGTTATTTTTAACCAGATGTATAGTAAGAGCACAGTCTTTATTCCATGGCCAACAGTTCCATTTATGATGCTTTGTCTTGATAAAAGTTAAAATTGCTGATTAATTACACTTAATTGCACTGTGTAATTTGCTTAGAAGACTTCTTTTTCCTGCCAAGCAGTATAATAAACCTTTTTTCAACAGCAAAAGCTTTTGCAGTTTCACACGCTTCCATATAGTGTATTTAATACTGCTGCCATTTATGAAAGCATGTTAAATGTACACACACACATTTTTTGTTTACACACACATGGGGTTTATTCAGGTGGATTTGAGTTGAATTCTTTTACTTGAACACACAACATGATCATTCTTCAACACAACAAAATATAACACCAGGTCTCTTGTTTTTCCACACCTCACCTTCAAGTTTCTGTAAAAATATTTTGGGTTATCATAACCATATGTACGGTACATTAACTCAAACCTGTCCAGGACACTGATCTTTTGTCTACTAATGCAGGTACCCATCTAAGATGGCCCAGTCACCTGTTTGCTTAAAGTTATATTGCTTTGAAAGAACATATTCGCTCTTTACGACAGCATTGCTGTTATTAGTAGCAAAATGAAAAGAAACGTGTGAAGTGATGTTCCTGCCATGTCAGTTAGATAAACATATAATGTCTGCAAACAACAAACAAGGCAGCAGCATTGTTTCTTCTCTCTCTTGTAATTTATTTATTTGTTGCCGGTTTTTTTGTGTTTACCCAACAATTTTCACTTTCGCTAGAGAGGACTTCTAAACATCAGACAGTCCTGTCTAAGCAGTTTTTCTTTATTTTTCATTGACCCTAACTTCACCGAGCTCTCGGGTGGCGACGCAGCCAACAATCCACCTGGCTAATCTTCGTACTATGCCTAACAAAATCAGCAAAATTTTGCTTCTCAACTCTAAAAACTCAGACTTCTGTGGATCTGCTGACCTGTGTTTCACAGAAACCTGGCTCAACTGGCACACCCTGGGCAGCACATTTTGGATGCCAGGCTTCCTTCTGTTTTATGTCTATTTACCTTTTTTGTATATAGTTCTAAAAATGCCTTCAGTGAGAGCAAAGTAGAACCAAAGTCAAATTCCTTGTTGTATGGAGGATGAATCGTCCCACCTAAGGGAGACACTTTCCTCCCTACAGGGAAAGTAGTGGGAAAGTAAAGAGCTAAGAACTTTTTCTGTTTATTTTAACAAATTCAAATGAAAAGTGTATAAATCCCAAAGAGAAATTACGTGTTGTTATAACTCACAATATGCCAGTTTCTTCAAAAAGTTGTTGTAGATACTGATGGCAGTGGGAAGGAAGGATCTTCAGCAGCAGCTGTCTGTCTTAGCAGATTTAAAGAAGCATCTGACTGAAAATACTCTGCATGACAGTCTGACAAAGTTTGCTTCTACTGTTCTTCATTTTATGAAGAATCCTTTTTGCACATTCTCCAGCGGTTCGAGAGGAGTCTCCAGGAGTATGTTATTTTGTACTTGATTCACATCTTATGAATGATATAAGACAAAGTTATTCTTTTCATCAAGAGCTTTAATCAAAATCTGAGGGAAAGTTTCAAATTCGGTGGTTAAGTTACAATCTCTATGGATGAGTACTTTCTCAAAGTTCACTATGTCTTCATGATGCTAAACCTATTAAATAGTCCATTGATTAAAAAATACAAATTGTTTCTTTCCTCTTAGCCAAGACATGATGTCTGATTTAAATAGTTTATCATTCAACACTTTAAGACAAAAAAACACAGAAAACAAATACAATATGATCAATTAGGCAGAGTGCAATAGGCACATTTAGTGTTTTTATGCCTTTTTTTGTTCTTTTTTTACCCAGGGGCATTTATTTACATTATTTAATTACAGTGTTCAGCTGAAGTAAAGTTAAAATACATCAAAAACCGAAGAAAAAAAGAAGAAAAAAAACATGCATGAGTTTATTAAACACAACTTAAAGACAGGAATGGGTTCAAAGAAAGCAAAAAAGAGAAACCCAAAGTCCAAACCTGGAATTTACAGTGGTTGTTCTGAGTTTTAACCAGCTGCAGCTTTATATGACGGGGTATATTATTAGTAAATATTCTTCATCATCAACTTTACCTTTTTAATCCATATCTTTTACCTACTAAGGTTTTCTTCCATGCTTTCCTCCCCAACATCCATCGTTCCCTTCTCTTTTCCACAGCACTGACATCTCCCAGCATTCCTGAAGTACACCACACAGAGCTCCTTTGTGTCAGAGCATCAAGGAGGGAGCACAGAGTCCGGCTTCTTACCGCGTGCTGCTGCAGGAGCTCACCTTAGGACACCACAGAATACTGTGCAACCTTTTCACAAACGTACATGCACACCTTCTGCCCCTTTCTGCTTTAATTTCCTTCCTCCCCCTCTTCCACCAGCCATCTACTTATTCATACCTCTGCTCATTTTTTTTCTTCACCCCCAGTCCCACTGCTTTTGGAAAGTGACCACATTCAACAGTTTTGACTTTCTTCTTTTAAACCTGTGTTTATACAAAAATAGACCCAATCAAAAGGCTATTGATGAGACTCTGAGGTTGCAAAGCAGGAGTTCCAGCAGCAGCAGTGGAGCAGAAGGGATGAAAGGAAAGAGGAATGAGGAGGTGTAGTTTGAAGGGCTGTGCTGTCCTACATGAAATACCTGAGCTGCCAGAATACAGACCTCCACCCTGTTCCCTCACTCTGGTCTTTAACCAGGAGGAATGAGCCCAACCAATGCTGTCAAACAGTTCAGGTTTCAGACATGAAAAACTGATTTCTATGGGAAAGGTGCTACATTTTTATACTCAGTAAAATAAATATAAAAAACAATAAAAATTTCAAAAATGTTTGTTTTATTTTGTTTTTGTTCACAAAAACATGCTGTAACTCTTTTCCACAGAGTATGTCTCATAAAAAAATGCCTCAAATTATTCCATCTAAATATAACATGATTACAGTGTATTAATGTTGTGCAAATAGTTTATTGGATTTAGTGAATCTGGAGTCAGTCACTTTCTAAAGATAAAGAATCACTCAAAGCCACACAGGCACACTAAGAGTAAGAGAAAGGCTAGAATAAAGAGCCTCATAAAAGCACCGACACATCAGTATGTTGTAAAAATGGGAGCCCAAAGGTATAGCACAAAAGTCAGAAAGGCAGAGAAGTGTTGCAGAAAACGACTGGAGATTGAAAATTGTGTTGAACCTCTTTAAGTAAGGACTGTGCACAGTTGTTTGCACTGCTCACTTGCACCAAAAAGTTCCTGGGTTTGAATCCAGGCCGGAGTGTTTCTGCAACAAGTTTGCATGATATACACAGGCATGGGGTCTGTCGGGATACTCCAGCTTTCTCCCACAGTCCGAAAATGTCACATTGAGTTAAAGCTATAGTTGGTAATCCTATTCAGACACATTTTTTTTTGTTATACTGGGTAAAACCGTCTTTCCATCCTGAAAGTAGTCAATACATTATGTATTCAGAAAAAGGATTTTTAAAAAAAAAAAAGATCCCTGTGGGAGCTGCAGGCCTGTAAAAACTCTGACCAACCACTGCCATTCGCACTGAAGAACAGGAATTTGTCATCGTTTTGTCCCTGTTCTCACTCTCCTCTGTCCCTCATGTTCCGGGGGTATCACCTTATCTATTGGTTGCCACACGTCAATCATTCTTACGCGAACATGTAACACCAATGTGCGCGCACATTCCTTGTTAGTTTCTGCTTGCTGGTTGCACATGTGCGTTTCTAGTGTTAATGTATCCAGTTAGCTTAGCGGTTAACTTCGGTGTTAACCGTACAATGTAGCTCTGCTGCTCACACCGTAGACTTTGAACATGGCTGAGAGAGACAAGAAGTAAACTGTGTACAAGTTTATGAGAAGAGGAAGATCTCGGTAGACAGAAGAGCAAGGTAGGCAGTCTGGCACATGTGCAAAAAGGGACTTGGGGAAACTTCTGAAAAAAATCGCTGACCCTATCTTTAACTGGTCACTCCAAATTGCCGTCAGATGTGAACGTATAATAAATTAGACCAATAACAATAAATACAATTTATTTTAAACAGTTGATCAAAGAAGCTAGAAATTAATTCAATCTTATTATCCTGGTTTATGGGTTCATTTCATGCTTTGTCAAGATTCCTCTTGGTGTCCATGGTTGACATTCGTGCTATGAACATTATAGTTACTTGATTCATGTTTCACTTTGCAAACATTTCCCCTCCATAACCAAAGTCAACTTTACTTCCTGTTTTTCTCTTTCACCCGGTTACCTGCTTGCATGGCGTTTGTGTCTTTAAATGATACGTTCATCCGTCACACTACAGCAGCAGTAATGCTGTTAAGATCCTAATATTAGAGAAAGCTTCATGTTGAATGTTTTTACAGACGACATGACTAAACTGCTGACAAAACACACAAAAACAGACTTTATGTTGGTAAATTCAAGTAAAGGAGGCTCAAAATATATTTTTTGTCTCCATTAAGTTGACTTGCTTGTTATTTTTCACACAATGCGCTGAATGTCTGTTCACGTGTTCAGTGGTGTAAGATAGAAATGACCCATTTTATTGGCCTCTGGGTTAATGAGTTCAGCAGGACCCATTTGTGAAATTATCACGTGTAACTCAGAGCCACGATTCTGTAAGACTCTGAGGGACCAAAAGGGAGTAGAGTTTGGATAAAAATGTTGTTTGTCACTCAAGACAAGTCCCTATATTGCATTATATGCAGTCAGCATTATTGGTTAACTTACACTTTTAAAGAGGAATGCTGATGTCTGTTTGCCTGTTGTTCTCTGTTGTTAAAGAACTTCTTCACCTAATTGGACTGCACACTATCATAGCATTTGGCTCATTCCCATAACAGAAACCCTACTCGGGCAGACACAAGACGAGGCACAACATCTAATGCTGCACATGCACACTCTGCACACGTAGTCTGAGTCTGAGAGTTCAGCATTCCTCAGAGGCTTAGATCCCGGCTGAAAAGAATGAGTAGCCACACAGAGGGATCTCCTCACGAGATCGAGAGCCATGTGGCCTGATTTCAGCCAGATTACAGAGCCAGCTAGAGCACTGACCGTGACCTGAAGACTGGGTGGAACGAGCTGAAAGAGAAATAAACTGGCACCACTTCTAAAAACAGGCAGATTGGGGTGCAGAGTTAAACTATGTTATTGTTCATATCTGCTGTATAATCCTTACTGTATTTTGGTATTTCAGCACCAGAAACTGAAAGAAACATGCACTATTCCTTTGAATTGATGGAATAGCGCTTTTAGTAGCTTTTACAGATTAGCAGCAGTCCTGTGTTGAAACAAAAGATAAGACATGTAAATTAAAAAAACAAAAACATGCAGCAAAAAAAAATTAAAATATTTTTTAATCATTAAGTCTAGGTTAAACTCCTTATTAGTTCATTTGAGGCACACTTGTGGAGTTTTTTGGGCAACACCCTAAACATACCACCCTGTTGTGTAGCATTATATGAAAATCAAATAAAACCAAACAGTATACCAGGAAGAAAACGGTAGACTCTCCCACAAGTCTCCAGAAGCCTCAGGGTGCTACTTCATCTGTTCAAACAATTATGTGTTGCAACCCTTGGTCTCATCTGACCATGAGTGAGTGACTCAAGTATAAGTTAAAATGCCTTATAAAGTCCCCCACATTTAAATGCCCAGTACCAGCCTGTAATTGGTTGTGTTTCAGGCTAACACGTTCTGCTGCTTTACACTGCCTGCCGCTGCTGATTGCCCCTGTGAACTAAAATCAGGTCTGACTTTTAACCAACACAAGCAATTACCCCAGTTTTAATCTATTTACATTGGCTATCAGTATGTTTTAGAGTTCATTTTAAAATTTTGGTCTTTACTTTTAGAGCCCTGAGTGCCCAAGCTCCACTTTATATTACCAACCTTTTATAACCATGTTCCCTTTCTGACAGTTCGAGATCCTCCAGCCAAAGGCTGTTAATGGTTCCAGGAACTAATTTCAGGACCAGAGAGGATCGGCCTTTTAAAGCTGTGGCCCCCAGACTGTGCAATGTGTTGCCTATATATTTACGCTGTCTTGACTCTGTTCATTCTTTTAAGAAGCAGCTGAAGACCCACTTGTTCGAACTGGCTTTTTACTAGTTTCTAACTAGTTTTATGGTATGATGTTGCATTTATGTTGTTTTATATTTTTGTATTTTTATTTTGTGTGGTTTTATGGTTGTTTTTACTGTGAAGCTCTTTGTGTTTTTTATCCCGTGATAGGTGCTCAATAAATAAAGATTATTTACTTACTTACTTGCTTACTTACTTACTTACTTACCTGCTTACTTACTTACTTACTTACCTGCTTACTTACTTACTTACTTACTTGCTTACTTACTTACTTACTTACTTACTTACTTACTTACTTGCTTACTTACTTACTTACTTACTTACTTACTTACTTGTGCTCGCCTGATGATCATCTGCCTAACATCCTAAGCTAGTATGCTGAAAGTGACTGTGAATTGATGAAAGCATTGAACCTCTGTGTCTGTCATTCGGTACTTAAATGAATGCTTGTTTTAGAGACTGCCCTTGATTAGACACTTGTTTAAACTGGATTTGGAGAGGCAGTAATGTGCAGTCTGGCACAAAGAGGAAGAAAAAAAGTTCTATAAAACCTAAATAAAAAATAGAAATCCACCTCCTCTTTTGAGTTGGAGTTTAACATCAATTATACTTCAAGTTTTACAGTCTGCAGATGGGTTTAGACCAATTATATCTCCATCAAATATGGTAAGGTTGTAAGGGATATGAATGGCTGGAGTCATTTAAGAAAGTCGTATGCGTAATAAGGCTGACGTGTAAGAGGGCACGGGTCCGAGGAAGCAGCCGAGGAATTCCTTTGGGTGTGAGGAATGTTTGTGTTTGGGAATGGTCTGGTGTCTTGTATGTGTGAGAGCGTAGCGGTGTCTGTATGTCTGTCCCTGACTATGACTAAGCATATATTTGTGTGCGTGTGTGAGAGAGAGCATGTTGGTGAGTGGGCAGGGGTCAGGAGTGCATCATTGTGACAGTGCAGGCTTATATTGATTCAGCTGTGGCAAGTTAGCTGCAACCAGCTTGTGTTGTGAAGGACTTCTGCAACATAATTCACTGCAAGTCTCAATGCTATTCAGGCCAGTACCACGGACTGTGGGGGAACCAGAAGGGACAACCAAAAAAGCAATGAGTAATTTCTGTACTAGGCATATATGGGCAAATTTTGCTCCTGACCTGAAGTTGTGAACCCTTGATTTTTGGTTCATTTGTCTTACTTTCATTTCTCAGTTTGTCACAATTTATATAAAATATCCATATGTCCTAAAATGAGAAAATAAACTCCCAAATTACTGCATAAATTGTTTATAACAGTCTGAAACATCTCTTAACATTTGCACACCTTAGATATTTTTCTCAATTTAAACTAGTGTTGCGCCGATGCCATTTTTTGGCCCCGATACCGATACCATCTGTTTGAAATTGATGTGTGTCTTTATATATGAAGAACTGCATACTACTTAGGGTAGTAGAACTTTTTATTGCCTACCTGGAATGGGTGACAATAGTTGAATAAACTTTCAGTATCGGTGCAACACTAATTTGAACTGAAATTGAGTTGGATATTGCTTAATTGTCTTAAATAGAAATGTTTTGTAAAGGAAACAAAATGAATAAATAAAAAGGATTTTTTTTTTTTATTCTATCAATTTAAGACTGTTTTATCTTGTCCAGACAACTGAGTGAAAAAGAAATCATTTCAGATTTAGATTTATTTTCTGGGTCTCATGTTAATACGCCCCACTTAATTTTTCATGGCCCACTTTAAGGTCCTGCTCCCAACTTGGACAATTACTGATACTGCAATGTGGTCTGTTATAAATATCCATTTTTACTTTAAATAATTCCATCTGGTATAATTTTAAACAACTTTAACAAGTGCATGACACTTTTTTTTACTATTTTTGAGTCCTTTCTGGAGCTAATCTGAAGCAACCCCAGACCTTTTGCCTTTTAAAATTTTTTTTCACGTATTGGTTGCTTTGTCTTTTGTTGTTTTTCTCAGGCCTGCAGGGTTACTGCAGCTGTGCTGACAGCAGCAGACTGTGGACCGCCTTAGCTGGTCTTATTTTAAGAGAATGACTCCAGATGGACTCGAAGACGAGCTGAGGTGGGGAGAGACTTTAAAACCTTTAATGGAGAATGACAGCCTCGAGTACCCCGTCAGTTTTAAAAAGGTGGTGTTTCAAATTCAGAAACATAATCATTGTTGTTACTGATGATAAAGTATAGAGAACCAAGTTCAGCAAGATTTAAGAGGTACAAAAAGGACAAAAAGCAGCTGTTCTGCTTTAAATTAACATTTGAGGTTACCTTTTTTTTCTATCTCACATTGGAGACACAGGAAAACCGTTTGTTTTTCCAGGGTTTAAGCACACCACTCAATGTGTCTTTGTTTTCCAAAGCAAAACTGTCCTCTTTTCCCTTCTGCTGAGCTGAGGATCTGTTTCTTTGGAGACCCTCAGTATAAAACTCCTTAGAGAATCAAAGCTGGCGTGGATGAATATTGTGCCAGAAGTTCTTCTGTTTTCCATAACACCTGTCCTTTTCTGCTAGATTCTCTTCCCTCTCTTTCCTCTTGGATGTATGTGACTCTCATGATTCATTGTTTTTGGCCAAGCAATAACAGTGAATAGGTTCCATTTTCACAAAGGCATTTTTGCCATGAAATGACAGAACTCTACAGTTATCCTAAAAACCTTTTACAGAGAAAAACAATGACTTTGGGGATCCTCAAAAATTTATCAATTCACACTTTTTGGCGCATGTGTTTGTGAGTTTTCTGCACGTGGACAAAACTTTGTAAAAATGCTTCTGTAGCTCAGGGGAGAGCTGTGAAGAGTGATAAATTACCTTCTTGCTTTGGATAGTGTGGTCTGTTTAGAATTTAGAAATGGTTGAAGATCCACATGTTTGCTTGAGGCGAGCAACTTGAGAATGGTTGTTTTTTTAACCTACTACTCATATTGTAAGAAAGGAATTCAGTGTGTTTCCTCAAATTGTCAGATAAACAATTAAAAACCTGTCTTGTAAATGTAATGACTGTGTAAATAATCTATAAAATGGGTTACACTTTGTGAAATGAGTTACTGGAATAAATAAGCTCCTCAAAAATATTCCCATTTATTTAACCATGACAGTACTTTGGGACTGGGCATTAGATCGGAACAGAAACTCTTTCTTCAAAAGAATTTAGCTTTTCAAAAATCCTTGAAATATAACAAGGATCTGTTTAATTCCTAGGTTTCAAGAAGAATATCATTTTGTATGTTCTGTTCAGGAGCTTATGTAATATGAATGAAACATTTAGGACAGTGCAAAAGGATTTGAGGGAATGGGAGCCTCTCAAAAGTGCCAAAGAATCTGCCCATATTCACTTTCTAAGTGCAACCTAGGTACTAATATAATCTGCTCAATGCACCAGCATCATCACTATGGATGGCTTACAAACATACCTGTAGAAAGGTCATCCCTATTAAATGAGACCATAGAAGTCATTTTTGTCAGGACTGTGGTGGTGATCTCTTTTGCAATGGGCTTGGATGTCTGGAGGTCCTGCACTTTCGACTTGGAGTCGGTTTATAAACGCGAAGAGAGGACACCCTCTTTCTGTTGGCTTAAATCTATGTCAGAGATATAGAGAAACAATAACAACAACAAAAAGCATTGGTATATCATTGAGCTTTACTGAAAAATAAACAACCTAGTGCAGCATATATGGCAGCCAGAGTCCACAGGGTTATGAGTTCTAGTTGATCTGGTTGGATCCAGCTCTTTCGTTCAGCAGCAACTTTCTTCTGATTTCAGTTACAAGGAGATTTCTTGAGCAGTACTTGTATTGACTTTGTCAACCAGCAACAATAATATTTAATTTTATTTAATTTTAATAGGATGATGACCTCTCATGACCTGTGATTATGTTATGGTTATAGGACACCAAACTCTGGCATCAATTCAACAGCACAATGGCCACCCAAGATGAAAGTATAAATAGCAGGTCTTTAGCTCAAACCGGAGTTCATGTGGTGACTTGTCCAGTGAAAAGGGGAAAGTCAGGGGAAAATCTATTGTTTTTGTTTGACAAATTATTGGACCAGCACCATACCCAGACAATTAAACCTCTGGTGAGCCATTCATCACAACCCAGATTTTCATTACAGGGCTGGTAGTTGTGTTGCTTCTCTTTAAATAACATTTTGATTTCTTGGTTGGATGTCACTGACATGAAATGATCCACATATATGGATTTGTGTAACATGTTTAGATATGCACCAGTTTATTGTGTGTTGCAGCAAGATACAATAAACTGCAAGCTGTTTTCAAAGCAATTTGTCAGAAGCGTGAAAAGAGAGGACAGGTTAATTCAGGTTTGCTTCACCATTTGTGGGTTTCCAAACAAAGCAAGACAGAAAAGGTTTGGTTTTGGGGGGGGTTATTAAGGCAAGTAATTATAATAATAACATTCGACCATGTGCTAAACAAATACTTTCATTCAGACATATTTCTTGCTTGCTTTCTTCTCTATAGAGGCTGCAGGAGGGTGAAAGAGGGTTGATGGACAGGTCTTGCCTCCATCCAAGCCAACACAGATACACACAACTACATGCTCTAAAACTTTAAGGGCAATTTAGAGCTGCAAATTAACCTAATATGCATTGTTTTAAAGTGTGAGCCTAAACTGTATGATGCAATCTCCACACTCCAAGGCCTCTGTCAAAATTTCACAGAGAACAGATTTCACGATTAAATTAAAACTTACTTGACAGTGCAAACGCACAGGGACCAGGTAGAAAACAACAGGTAACAGGTACGGAACCATGGAAGAGTAATGAGGAACAGCAGAAGAATCCAGCAACGGAGAAAGAGAAGCCAGAAACTTAAATACAACTGGGAAATAATCAACTGGATAAAAATTATTTGGGTAAAAATCAACAAAAGACTAGTCCTCTGGAAGTCCACAAGTCAGGGAACCAACAAAGGTGTCACGATTTGTTTATGATTTTTGGACTGATTGACTGTTTCTCCCCATCCTCTAGTCCACTCTTGTCAGCCACCGCTCAGATCACCCTACTTAGATCACCTGTTCCTCTGCTTATTTATACCTGCCTTAGATCGTCTCACCTGCACTACCTGTATGCAGCTCCTGGTGCCTGTGTGCTCAGCCTGCCAAACCTTTCATTCATATATTCGACCTGCCCTCTGGTTTCTCTGCCAGTGTCTGTGCGCATCGTTGTTTTGCTGTGCCTTCCTGTGAGGTTCTGTTGCCTGCACTGGTGAGCCATCGTCCTGCTAACTCTGGTCGTATTTCAAACTGTTCCTCTTGCCATTTCAGCCACCATCAGCACTGCTCAGTCACCTCCAACCTGTTATGTCTGTCACCATCTCCTCAGTTACAATAAACCTTGTGAGCGCAAAACCGTGTCTGGTTCAAATATCGGGTTCCCAGTGTACCAAGCATAACAGGAAGGCACAAAAACAGAGAATCTATATAAAAAGAAATAAGAACACAAATAACTGTGAATCATGACAGATTTTGGCTTGTCTTCTTCTAGTTATGAAGACACAGTATTGATTGCCAAATGTATCTTAATGTTGTTACTTTGTAAACATATCTTTGTACATATAGAAAGAGCACTGCTGAAAATGAATTATCCAAGAATTGCTATTTACCTCAGCGATCAGTCATTTTTTTCATTGTTGTTATAACTTTATTTATTATACAGTAACACACACATTGTACCATTTTGCACGATCTCCTTCACCCTAATTACCATTCCTGTATTTTTGCTCCAGCAGCTATGATCTAATGATAGTAGTTTACATTAAATTATCAGCTGTCAGGCTTGGGAGTAAGCGACTCCATGAAAAGAAACATGGATGGGTACAAAATTATCATATCTCAGGATGACGTTTGGGTATTACGTTCGGGGTTAAGCTGTCGAAGGAACTAAATGTGACATTTTTAAAGGCAAAATGGAGAAGGAATAACTGGCTGCAGATGTAAAAATTGTTAGTCC